>NC_068312.1:3937605-4237605 GCF_025860055.1 Xyrauchen texanus
GCCCATAAGCAATTTAATGTATAGCTGTATGTGTCCACCAACAGACTAACTGCCCATTTCCAATTGATTGTATAGCTCTATGTGTCCACCAACAGACAAACTGTCCATTTCCAATTGATCGTATATATGTGTCCGCCAACAGCCTAACTTCTCATTAGCAATTTATTTTATAACTTTAGGTGTCCACCAACAGACAAACTGTCCATTTCCATTTAATTATATAGTTGTTTGTGTCCACCAAAAGCCTAACGGCCCATTAACAATATATTGTATAGCTGTACATATGTCCCCCAGCAAACTAACTGCCCATTTCCAATTGATTGTATAGCTGTATGTGTCCACCAACATTCTAACTGGCCATTTCCAATTGATTGTATAGCTGTATTTTTCCACCAACAGCCTAACTGCCCATTAGCAATTTGTTTCATAGCAACTTATAACGCATTAACATGCATAATTAGCTTAAAAATTGAAAGTGTCCAAAAGCAATTTGTTCTATGGAGACTCAACATATTCATCTTAACATTTACATTCAATTTAATTTACAAAATTCCTTTGGCAGCACTCAGAATACACAATACAAAAAGTTGATGCAACTTACAACTCATAAATATGCATAATTAGCTTAAAACATTAAAGTGTGAGAATCAGTTCTCAATTATTAATCATTACCAGTGCAATAGACTTGAACATGGAGTAGGGGTGAGGGGCTCCAAATTCAAATCTATAAATGCATTTGAGGTTGGAGTGGGGGGAACAGTATGCTTTATTATGTTCATTTATTAAATAGTTCACAACTTAGCACTAAGTTCAGAGACAATTAATTTTAAACACTTACAGTAACATTCACATTCAATTTGATTTACAAAATCCACTTGCCAGCACACAATACAACAGGTTTATTCAACTTACAACTCATAAATATGCATAATTAGCTTTAAAAACGACTGCCCACGAACCATGCATTTGGCGCCATTCAAACAAAATGGAAGTGGGCACTTCCTGTATGATTCAGTGAAAAAAGCCTTGAATCATATGGCAGCAACTTCAGCCATAGAGTACTCCTCCCTGGGGCCTTCAGATACAACATATAATAAATGAATGTCCCTCAGTGTTAAGCAAGTACTGTAAAGTGTAAAGTACTGTCATTCGGACTTGAAACTTTGCACACTGTCTAAGGGGCCCATGAGAAGCTACATATTTCAATTTGGAGCCATTTGGACCTTTTGAAGTCATGTCCACAGACCCACTGTGAAAATGAATGGTAGAAATTGTAACTGGGATTGTCCTATAGACCCCAAATTTCACACGGTGACACATCAAGGGTCCCTTATCGACACGTTAAGAGGACTAAGGCCTAGGATGCAAAAACATATTTTTCATTATTTTCAACAGATCTCTCTGACTGTCATAGGAATCAATGAGACAGGCTGAAATGTAGGCCCATGTGCAACAGTATATTCATCATAAGCTTTAGCCAAGATACTTAGCAAGCCCCCAGGGCCTCCAAAATCTACGACCTGAATCGGTGGCCCCTGAGAAACTATAGTTTTTCATTTGGAGTCGTTTGGACCTTTCAGAGTCGTGTCCACGGACCCGCTGGGGGGAGGCAGATCCAGCCTTGTCATTGCTTGTATGGGCTTTGCATATCTACTTGGACTGCACAGAGAGCTTTAGATGCTCTGAGCAGCTCTTTGTCTGTTTTGGGGGACAGCGGAAGGGGAAGGCTGTCTCCAAACAGAGGATAGCCCACTGGATTGTGGATGCCATTGCCTTGGCATATCAGGCCCAGGGTGTGCCATCCCCCCTGGGAGTATGAGCACACTCCACTAGGGGTGTGGCATCCTCCCGGGCCTTGGAGATTGGCACCTCTCTAGCAGAAATCTGTAGAGCAGCGGGCTGGGCGAAACCCAATACCTTTGCGAGGTTTTATAATCTCTGGGTTTAGCCAGTTTCGTCCCGTGTGTTGTCAGGTCGAACAGGTAAGCATGTGGACAGCTGGCCGGGTGTAATCCTTGCATGCAGCGCTTTTCCCCTCCCAGAGGGAGAACATGCACTTTTTTCCCCATGTGAGTTCCAGAGACCGGTGAACCCTGGATGTCTTTTCTCCTCAGCCCTGCGGCAGGCGAATTCGGCAGATAAATTCGATGCCAGGCCCAGTACTTGTGTTAGTATTCCCTGTACTGGGGAAGGTGCTCCACATGTGTTGGTTGAGTGTGGTAATCCCATGTGATGTATTTTCCATGTTACGGTTTCCCTGACGGCAAACCCGTGTCTTCCCTCGGGCAGAGCCTCCAGTGCTCCCATCACCGCATTTGTGGAGCTTCCCCCTTCGGGTAGGACCTACTATAGGGGCTTCATTCCACATGTGTACTACCTGTTGGTAAATCCATGTGATGTATTCTCCATGTTAACCTCCCCTTCGGGCAGGATGTGGTCTCCGATGTGTATTTTCCCCTTGGGAAAAAGAACACCTTCCCCGACGATACATCTGGCCCCAGCTGAATGTTTTTTTAATTTTTGGGGGGAGAAAAAGAAGAGAAAATGCATGAATTGTCAGGAATGGCCTGTTCCCATTGTAAGTGCGTTCTGCCCCCCCCTTTTTGGGTGCGAGGGACTTTGCGACATTCGTGGGGCTGAGTGCACTTGCTACTGGACAGGCAGTGGCCTGCCTGCACCTGCACCACCAGTCCACCTAACACAATTCAGCTGGTTGTGGTGTTTTGTATAGGGACCCCTAGTGTCACTACATCGACACAACGTCGAGTGAGTGACAGATAGGGAATGTCTTGGTTACTGTTGTAACCTCTGCTCCCTGATGGAGGGAATTAAATGTTGCAAATCACACTCACCAATTTTCTTTGGCCTTTTCTCAAATTTCAAAGGTGTTTGGGGCTCCCAAGGGTGATGTCTATTGTCACCACTTCAACACAATGACTTTTAATGGTTTTACAGAAAAATTATTTTTAGCATGTGTATTTTGTCTTACTGTACTAGTTTTTATTAGTCAAAACAAGTGAAAAAATACTTCTTCAGTGCTGAAGTGAAATATGATATATATGAAAGGTGGTTCCATAGGCGACTGCCTAGTTCGCCTATGCCTAGAAACGGTCCTGTGTAGGCTAATGCCCTGTTTGTATTTATTATAATTTTTTTATATTAGCCTCTATCATATTTCATAACCATATTTAATTTTTTTATTTCATTACACCGTATTTAATTGTTCTTTTTTATAATAAATTTTTTATGTATATATATATATGGCCCTTTGACCAATGTTTTTTTTTAAACGGCTGTCAGAATAAAACCCCCAAAATATATTTTTGGATCCTTTGTTGTTTATTTACAACCAACGGATACACTTATATGGCGTTTTCATGGGCATGGATTATGATAATTGTGAATGAACGTGCACTCGCTCTCTAATTACGAACATTTGGAATTCACTAACATACATTTTAATAACAAATATGAGGAATATGAAGCTTTTGTGATGCCCCATTTTACACATACATTGCTCTGATTTATTTGTATATTTATGAAATTTGAATGAATGAGGCCAATTATGTGTATACATTACACAGTAATTTTAAACAAATGTAAATAACAAAAAAAGAAATGCATGGCAATAACTTACCCGTATTGCTCCAATTAACATTTCTCAACTTCTCCAGCAGGTGAATTTAAATAGTTTGTGAAAGTGAATTGAATATTTTCTTTCTTGTTGAGGAAATCAGCAACAAATTTGTCATAGCTTCTGCAGGTTTTTTTTTTTTTTTATCAGCTAGCTAAACAACTCACTTGATTTTCTTTCACACTGTTTTACCATGTTGTTTTGAGTAGTTCGTCTTTTCTGCTTTCTCATCTCATTCTGTCTTTTTCATGTTGCATTTGGTTTGAAAGCGTGTTAACCTTGATTAACATAAATTTAATATGATTGTTCTTCAAGCCCTTAAAAAGCCTTTAAAAGCCATTATAAAAATCTGATTGGTAGATGTGAAAGTTGTTCCAGAATGGATATTGTTGAAGGAACTTGTACTTTCTAAAAAGCACAGATTCATCCAGTAATGTGCATTTACTATGCATAGGCAAGTGTTTTTTTTTTTAATTTTTGTTTATTTTACCCCCCTGAAATCTGAGGACCATGTTTAGGAAACGTATTAGTGTTACTGATGAATATCAGACAGAAACTGCAGCCAAGCTACAATATGTCTGTGCTATGAGAAAATATTTTTGAAAGAAAAGAAAATTACCTTTATGCTATCTGTTGTTCAGCGTCTTATGACAAAGGGCTCTATTTTCATGACCGCAGTAGGTGCAGTGCTAAATGTGTTTGTTACATACGGTCTCCATTGTAGTCTAGCTTACACCTCAAATGCAAAATTGTATATCTTTACATAATAGGTTTATCTGATGCCTTTAAAAGACATCCATTACCAAAAATGATTACCAGTTAAATTTGATCTGAAAAGTGAAGCTCACTGCTGTGTTTGTCTCTTAGGTGGATGCTCTATGTGTGCGTCTGGAGGAGAGAGAGTTATTCCTCAACAAGAATATTAAACAGATTCAGGATCTGATAGAGGAGAAGAGAACTCTGAATGGTGAGGTATGTGACCTGAAGGACATGCTGGAAGTCAAAGAAAAGAAGATCAACGTCCTGCAGAAAAAGGTACTCAAGATATACAGTAAGCATGAGGGGCCATTCAGGAAATAATACATGTATTATTATAATATACTGCGTTAACATTGGTCCACTGGTTGACAGTGCGGTTTGACAAATGCATTGGTTTATAATATATTGGTATAATCATGCGCATTGGTTTTAAAGGACCTACACTGATTAAGCATAACATACGGTTTCTGTCTCTGGCTTTTAAGAAGGCTACATTGACTTTTAAGTATATACAGTACACTGGTTTGCTGAACTGCAGTATGTATTGATTTGCCTTAATCTGCATTAGATTACTGCCACACACATTGGATAAAATGCATTTACAATGGTCAAGTCATTTTTATTTTTATAGCGCTTTTCACAACACACATTGTTTCATAGCAGCTTTAAAGAAAATTGTGAAGTAAAAGAGAATGAAGTAATATCTGGGATGTCTTTGTGTCATAATTGTGCTGTTGATAAAAAGATGTAATTGTAAATTGTGTCTTACAAAAATAATTAAATGAATACATAAATATTAATTTTATTTAGAACCCCAGTGAGCAAGATGAAGGCAACTGTGACAAGGAACACAAAACTCCATAATATGTTGGTTTATGGAGAAAAATAACCTTGTGGGAAACCCACCTCCTTTTGTGGATTTTGATATTCTAAGTACTATTAACAGGCCAGAACGAGATGGAATATAGCGTATAATATATATATATATATATATATATATATATATATATATATGAGATCAAGCTTTTGACACTTAGGACAACTGAGGGACTTGTACAACTATTACACATGGTGCAAACATTCATTGATGCTCAAGAAGGCAACACACTACTATATGCATACTATATTTTTTGTCATTATCTGTAATGTAGATTGTGATAGCAGTATTACATAATACAATATTTTATATCTTATATTTGTATAAATTATGAAAGGGGTGTGAACATTTGAGACAAAAGGGAATGCAAACTTATCTTCTCAAAAATATATTCTGTTTATTAAACCTCTGATTAATGGGTTATCAGCTGTCTTCCTTTTCTTCGGCTTACTATCTTGTTTCTGAACAGCAATCTAAATAAAACAATTCTGTGATTTGGTGACTAAAAACGTCATGTTACTGTTGTAACCTCCATTTCCTGATGGAGAGAACGAGCCATTGTGTCAAATGTAGTGACACAAGGGGTCTTTCTTGAGAGCCTCACGTACCTCTGAACTTGAGAAAAGGCCAAAGAGAAATTGGCAGACAGAATTTGCATGTCCCGCCCCCGGATATACGGGTATAAAGGAAAGTGGGTGTGCATCTGTGAGTTAGGTTTTTGCACAGAGGAGCTGAGAATAAGGTACGGCCAATCACAGTGGTAAGTCTAGTATCATGGCAAAGGGGACACAATGTCTCGTTCCCTCCATCAGGGAACAGAGGTTACAACGCTAACCATGACGTTCCCCTTCTGTCACTCACTCGACGTTGTGTTGAATGTAGTGGCACAAAGGATCCCATTTCAAAGTGCCATGCACTAGACTGTGTTACGGGAACTGCTGACACAGGTGCAAGCAGGCTGCTGCGTGTTAGAAGCAACTGTACCGGCCACATGTAACCCTCCTCAACAACCCCAGAAAAAGGTGTCATATACAGACCTTAGGTTCCCAGCACCCCTAAGGGGAGGAAAAGGTGCTACATGACCATCATGGAAGCAAGCCAGTCAGCCACGGCCTTTTCTCTCTCTATGTTTCTCGCATAGAGCCTAAAGCAGCTGGGGCTATCTTAACGCTATGAAATGCATCGGGAAGGCGATCTTTCCCGATCCTATTCTTTCAGGGGGAAAAGACCCTGTGGAGACCACATCCTGCCCAGACTAGGGGGAGGTGATATGTGGCAATACACCACATGGGTTGTCAAGCCACACGTGGGAGTGGCGTGGTGGCAGGTCCTACCTGATGAGGGAGGAGCTCTACAAACAAGGGAGATGCGGGTCCGCCGACAGCAGAAAATACATCACAGGGAGTTGCCTGAAAAGGGAATTAAACCTATGGAACCCTACCACAGTACAGAGCACTTGCGGCTCGTAGTGGGTCTGGTGGCAAATTCCTTCCTGAATTTGCAGGCCAGAAGGCTAGGGAGGAAGAACATCCAGGAAGCGAGATGGGAGACAAAGCGCACTGGATCAACTTGTTGAAGTGCGCTAGGTGCAAGCGGAATACCCAGTCGGCTGTACCGTATTACAGAGTTCTACCGGCTCGGACCTGACAAAACATGGAACGTGACCGACTCATCCCTGAGATTGTAGAATCTCACAATGGTGTTGCCCAGCCCGCTGCTCTGCAGATGTCTGCTAGGGAGGTGCCACTGGCCAGTGCCCACGAGAATGCCACACATCTCGTTGAGTGTGCTCAAACCCGTGGGCACGGCCTTGGTCTGGTAGGCCAGAGAGATGGCGTCAATGACCCAGTGAGCTAACCTCATTTGGAGACAGCATTCCCTTTCCGCCATCCGCCGAAGCAGACAAGGTGGTCCTGTGTGCGGTCCAGATAGATACGCAAAGCACGTACTGGACACAGCAATGAAAAGGCTGGGTCTGCCTCCTCCCGGGGCAGTGCATGCAGGTTCACGACGTGATCCCTGAAGGGAGTCGAAGGAACCTTGGGCACGTAGCCGGTCGCTGTCTTAGGATGACGTGAGTATCTGCCGGACTGAACTCAAGGCAATTGTCGTTGACAGAGAACACTTGCAGGTCCCCAACCCTCTTGATGGAAGCAAGCGCTATCAGGAGGGCCCTCTTCAAGGAGTCAACTGAGTCAAGCGGCTCGAAGGGGGTCCCTGATGGCCCGAGAGGACCACTGAGAGATCCCAGGAGGGGAACAGGCTTGGCCGGGGAGGGTTCACCCTCCGAGTGCCTCTAAGGAACCTGATAATCAAGTCGTGCTTACCCAAGGACTTGCCGTCCACTTGCCCCGAATCAGTGGGAGAAACCTCCGCAGGGCAAGGAATTCAGCCAGCAACTCTAGGCAGTTGATGTGCCAACGCAGCCGGGGTCCTACCCAGGAGCCAGCGGCTGCGTGCTCATTGCACATGGCACCCCAACCCCATTGAGAGGCATCTGTGGTGACCACAACACATCTGGACACTTGCCGTATGGGGACTCCAGTCCACAGAAAACAGAGGTCTGTCCAAGGGTTGAAAATCTGATGGTAGGAATGGGTGATTAACAAACGGTATGTGCCGCGGCGCCATGCCCATCTCGGACCTCGAGTCTGAAGCCAGTGCTGAAGCGGTCTCATATTCATCAACCCGAGAGGCAGGACCGTGGCCCCATGAGCCTCTGGAACTGTTTTAGAGGAACCGCTGTGCCGGGCTCGAAGTGAGCGAGGCACCTGAGCACCGACTGCGCACGCTCGTTCGTGAGGCATGCTGTCATTGAGACTGAGTCTAACTCCATGGCGAGAAAAGAGATGCTCTGAACCGGGACGAGTTTGCTGTTTTCCCAGTTGACCTGAAGCCCTAGACGGCTGAGATGCCTGAGCACCTGGTCCCTGTGAGCACATAGTAACTCTTGAGAGTGAGCTAGAATGAGCCAGTTTTCGAGGTAGTTGAGTATGCGGATGCCCATTTCCCTTAACGGGGCAAGGGCTGCCTCTGCGATCCTTGTGAAGACACTATCTAGACAGGCCGAAGGGGAGGACCTTGTACTTATATGCCTGGCCATCGAAAGAAAACCGTAGGAAGGGTCGGTGTTGAGGCAAGATGGAGACGTGGAAGTATGCGTCCTTCAGGTCTACTGCCGCAAACCAATCTTGATGCTGAACGCAGGTCAGAATCTGTTTCTGCATGAGCATTTTGAATGGGAGTTTGTGTAAAGCCCGGCTGAGAACTCCAAGATTGGCCGCAACCCACCATCTTTTTTGCGTATGATGAAGTAAGGGCTGTAGAAATCCTTCTTCATCTTGGATGGAGGGACAGGCTCTATAGCATCCTTGAGTAGCAGGGTTGTAATTTCTGCTCATAAGGCGCTGTCGTTCTCGCCGCGCATCGAGGTGGAGTGAATACTGCTGAAATGAGGCGGGAGCCTGGCGAATATAATTGCATAGCAGAGACGGATGGTCCTGGCCAGCCAACGCGACAGGTTGGACAGCGAAAGCCATGCGTCTAGACTCAAAGCACTTACCTCCCTCCATGCACCCGGCAGGGGGCGGATTAGAGACTGAGGAAGAGGTCCTGTAGAGGCATCTTCGGAACTCGTCAGCGCCTGCCTGCCGGGATGAGCAGTCGCGGGTCAGGAGGCGAGGTTAACTGCGTCCGGGGAACCGGAACTGTAGGATTTTGGAGCCGGGGCACCGTGAGAACAGCACGCACCAGCTGGATGACCCAGGGAGTGAGGAAATAACTCTTTTTTTTTTTTTTTGTGAATGTGGGCAAAGGAAAATAATGAAAATAAAGATTTTCCTCCCAGACCTCCACCAGGGGACGGTGTGGTCTTGGTACAAGCTCTGGAGCGAACAACTGACTGCGTGGGTCTTCCATCTCAGGAGCACTTAGGAGTTTTTCGGGTCCTTGAAGGGGTTCTGGAGATGGGGGGCTGAGAGCTGGGCTCGGGTTGAGGTGGAGCTGTCTGTTGTTTGGGCGCATGATGTGGGAAATAGCCTCCGTCTACCTCTTCACCACAGAAAACTGCTGGGCCAAGTTGTTGACAGTGCCGCTGAGGCTGGGAGACGGGGGTGTTGAGAAAGTGTGCCTTGTCAATGTCGCGCTTCTCGACCTTGTTCAGCCAGAGCCGTTCAGCCTTTCCTGGATCATGAGGGTGGGCATCAACCCCCCGAGTGCCCGTTCTGTGACCTTCATGGCTCTGAGAGTGAGTTCGGTGGCTGAGTGCATTTCCTGCAGCACATCGGGGTCGGGACTACCCAGGTGCAGTTCTTTGAGTGTCTTGGCTTGGTGGACCTGCAGGAGAGCCATGGCATGCAGGACAGAGGTGGCCTGTCCGGTGGCGCTGTAGGCTTTCGAAGTCAGCGACATCGTCATCCTACAGGCCTTGGAGGGCAGTACCAGGCGATTCCACCAGGTGGTGCCGTTCTCGGGGCACAGATGGATCCCAACAGCTCTGTCCACCTGGGGGACCTCCGTGTAGCTGGGAGCAGCACCCTGACCCGAGGTTCCAATCATCAAGCCGTGAAGGGTGTGGGGAGGATGGAGGGTTCCAGTCCAAGCCCACGTTCACTGCAGTCCAGGCAAGCATGTCGGCCATCTGCGCGTAGGCCTCAGTCTGGGCGGGCTGACATGAAGGTGGCAGCCCAGTCGAGTCCTCTGTGTCAGACGCCTGAATGCTCTCCGATGCAGCGGCGATGTCATCATCCAATTCCGGGGGTTCGAGGGAGAAGCAGGCTGGCCATGAGACGAGCTGCAGTAACCTTGAGCCCAGACAAAAGCAAGCGAGCATGCCGGGGGGCGGGTGGTTTGTGGTGATTTACCCTGTGAAATCGAGCCCGCTGCCATCCCCAAATCACCTCCATCACCAGCTGGGTCGTCCTCAATCCTGTGTGAAGGAACGGGGGGAATTAGCATTCACCTTAAGGAATGAAAGTCGCGACTGCAACGCTGCCATGGTCATGTTCTCGCAGTGAGTACATGAACCATCCACAAACACTGCCTCAGTTTGATTGCTGCCCAGTCACACACAGCAGCGTCTATGACCATCAGTTTTGGAGAGATATCGACCAAATCCTTGAACTATGGTTTATCAAAATTATGTGAATTATTCTTTATCGTGAGTGCCTCTAGATAATGCAGAAAACTTTTTGCTTATTCTTTGTCAAATTTGTTGAAGCGCCATTCAAAAACGGTATGGTATATAAAAATTCAGTGAATACATTTTTGTCGTAAGTGCCTCTAGATTATGCAGGCCAATTTTTGTGCAAATCGGCCAAACCGTCTAGGAGGAGTTTGAAAAAGTAGGTTTTCAAAACATTTAAAAGTGGTGGACAGGACGTTAGCTTGATCATGACATAATTGGTATCATTGTTCTCAGCTTGAACCATGGAATTTATCAAGACCAGTCTCATTACAGTAGGCAAAAGGAGTCAATCACTATTAGCATTTATAGAAATAGCATTATACATTTTCACCACAAGGTGGTGCTCTCTCAAAACTTTTTCAGTCCCTTCAGAGCATGATGACAAAGACACATACCAAGTATCGTAACGATACACCAAGTCGTTGGTAAATACAGAATTTTATGATTAAATTCAAAATGGCCGACATCCAAAATGGCAGACATAGGAAAATGTGGTATTGTCCGACTCATTATGATCTAAAAAGACAATTTTTATTATTTTTCAGCAAAAGTGTTCAAATGTTATAATAAAAAAAAAAAACATTTTTAGCTATCTCCTGACAAGTAGGGGGCAGTGCACAAAATACTGCAGGTAACCTCAAGGCCTAATGGTGATGACACGTACCAAGTGTTATGGAGAGTTACATTTTGCGCATTCTTTGTCAAATTCTTTAAAGCGCCATTGGAAAACAGTATGGTTTATCAAAATTCTGTGAATTTTATTTTTGTCATGCAAGCATCTAGATGATTCAGGAGGAATTATTTTCAGAAAATTCAAAATGGCAAAAATATTTTCATGATGGAAAATGACGTCATAGGGTGCATTCTTGAGCCCTAGAATCAGAGGAAATAAATTTCTAGGACTCACGATTCAAAAGTAATTCAAATAAACGTGAGTGCTAGTTTTGGCAGTTGGTGGTGCTATAGGGTTTGAGGAAGATACCCAAATTTGTTGTGGTGACACATCAGACTGTCTATCTGTATGCCAAATTTAATAAATTTCCTGCAAGCAGTTCTATGGGCTGCCATAGACTAAAGAGCGGAACATTATAAGTAGTTGAAGAATCTTGGCTGTGTTTGATCACCAAAATAATGTAGGGATATATGTGCAAGACAAATGACAAGTAAGCAGACTGAAAATCTGATTAAAATTCTCCAACATTAAATATGTATTACAACAGGCTCATTATATCTGTTAATAATTTATATGAAAGGAATTTAGCTCAAGAAGGGAATTATGCTTAATTCGGGGAATATTGACAGAATTAATGTTTATGTCTGATCAACCTGCGGTCAGCGCTGAGTTGATGTGATGCATACTATTCTCATGGCCATTGAAATAGTATCACAAATATGTTGAAATATTGTTTGAGCATGAAGCGTAGATCTTAAATTTAAGTGACAAATTATTTATCAAAATATAACAGTCATCTTCACTTTGAATACAAACAAATTTTATTGGCTAATCTACAACCTAAAACTAAACTAACATACATCACACAAACATGAACAGGTTAATGAATGAGTTTGTACAGAGAATTAATTAAAATAATCTGTAACAGAAAAATTAACCATGGTGTCTATAGGCCTTGCCTGAAAACCACCAATAGTTCATTTAGTATGCCGTGATTTGAGATCAGGTTACTCAAATTATTTATTAAGCACCAGATTTCAGCAAAAACTTCTTCATTCTAGAGATGTCTGGAACTCTGTACATACCATGAGGGAACGCCTCGGCTCACCTTGAGAGTTTCAGAACTAATGTGAAGATAACATGCAAACTTGTCTGCCAGAACAGGAGAACTGACAGCTGAGCCTCAGCCCTTTTCCAGAGAAGAAACCAAAATAACTAACTGTTGTTTGAGGCGGGGTGTTTTGTGAAGTTGAGGTTGGCTACACCCCAAAGGTGATTTGAGCCAATCAGAAGTGTTGAACTGTCGGTCCTCCCTCAAGGTGATTTATTGTTCTTTGTGTTAAAATTCCCTCAGTTTCTTACTTAAAAAAAGGGGCAATGTTTGCGTCATGAACTTTAAATACAACAGATTTTAACGATAAAATAAATTCACTCATTGTTCTCCTCATGGAAAGACAAGCTTTTGCATATCAAAAACAATGTATAGCTCTGAGTAATAGTTGACTATTTCAACATGGATAACGCAAGATTTAAAAATCATAATAATCAGTTATAGAAGTGATTACAAGTCATCACACACATGTTAAAGGTCACATTAGCTGCAATAATTTGTATAAGATTAATTTGTTCATATTAAGTATCAAAAATAGACAAAATTATGATACAATTGGGTCTTTTGATAGTGTTAAAGTTAAAAATATATGTACAGTACATGCATCGTAAAACTGTAAAATTGTCTTTTGAAGAGACTAGAAACATGTAAATTTGTGTTCAACTAAAGGATAATACAAAAGGATAATTCCAAAGCTTCCAAGTTTCCAAGGCTCTCTCTTGTCTAGGAGTTTAAGGATGTGAGTCAGGCTTCCACAGGAAATGTCTCATGCTCCCTTATTAGTCTATTTTTTTATATGTCGCAAATTAGATCGTTATATCAAAGGACAAAGACTGGATTAGTTCTGAGTGGGGTTTTGGGGAAAGGTTGTGTTTTTCTGGACAAACTTCCTTTGTTTTCTGACAGTTGGCAATCCGCAGTGTAACTTTTATAGTCTCTTTTCAGGCCTCTTAGCTCATTTATGCACAGTTTTTGGTAGACTTGTGGGCGTTTCCTTGGCAAAGTCTTTAATTTTTGACATTGAGGAATTTTGGGGGCCTCTATAATTTCTGTCTGAATTCTTATGCTTCTTCAGGTCCTCAGTTCTTACAGCATCTGCTGTGAAGTGTTAGGTGAAATTTTTTAATTACTGCATGCATTGAAGAACTCACACTGGAGGATAAGTCAATACAAGAAAAACTAGTGTGCGAAAGGGTTAAGCAATATTCTGTCATGCTATATTCACACAAATTACTTCTTATATTCTATAATTGTGCTTTACAATAAATTGAATGTCATCTATGCTAACAAATTTCAGATCCAAAGAAAATGAAACAAATAGACAATTAACTACTTCAAGGTAGGGATGTTACTCTCCCTGATAACCTGGACTTGTAGCAACTGGTTAATATGGGCTTTAACTACCTCATACTTAGTAGGTGGAATGCATCTATAACACTGTCAGACTGGGACATCATCCATAATCTGAATGGCATGGGATGAGGATGATGCAACCCAAATCCCCTTCATGGGCAGAGAAGTCAGTGTGATAGTTCTGCTGCAAAGACCTTACCGGACCTTGTTATTGTATCTGACTGGTGGAAACATTGGCTACATTCTTCATTTCTATGATGTATGTAGGCAAACTAACTATAGGCATAACTTACAATACCAAGGATTTTGTGAGAATACAGATGTACATACTGTATATAATTAGTCCCAGCATTAACTACAGGGATGTAAACAACACCTCTGTTCACTAAGTACAGACAGGCCTCACCCTTATGTAAAACGTCTAGGTTACATATGTAACCTCCGTTCCCCGATGGAGGGAACGAGACGTTGTGTCAGAGAAGCGACACTAGGGGTCTCTCTTACTTAGCGCCGATTTACACCTCTGATCTATGAAAAAAGGCCAATGAGAAGTTGGCAGACGGTATTTGCATATCCCACCCCCGGACATACAGGTATTTAAGCGGGGCGAATACGGGAGTTCATTCAGGATTTTTCTGAGGAGCCGGAAATGGTCCGGCCCCAACAGTGGCTCGGCTCAGCGACGTGGCGGGGAAGACACAATGTCTCGTTCCCTCCATCGGGGAATGGAGTTTACATACGTAACCTAGACGTTCCCTTCTGTCGCTCTCTCCACGTTGTGTCAGAGAAGCGACACTAGTAATCCCATTTTTAAACGTGCCATGCGCTGAGCCGTGTACGTGAACTGCTGATACAGGAGCGGGCAGGTATTCTTACGTGCAAAGGCGACCAACTGTATCAGACTGCACGTACCCATCACCAATGCCCCATTAAAGCCATCAGAATCCTTCTGGTTACCCTGGAGGGGGGAACAAGGTGATGGACGCCAACCTGGGAACGGGCCAAGCCTGGCTGGGCCTCTTTTCTCTCTATGTTTCTCGCATAGAGCAACTACGGCCAGGGCCCTTACATGCATTAAGGGAAGGGGGTCTTACCCCTTCTTTCAGGGGGAGAAGACCCTGCGGAGGCCACACCTACACTGCAGGGGAGGCAAAGAGTGGCTAATACATCACATGGCCTGCCTTGGGCACATAGCCCGGTCGCGGTCTTAGGATCACGTATGTGTCTGCCGGACCGAACTCCAGGCAAGTGTCGCTAACAGAGAATGCTTGCAGGTCCCTGACCCTCTTGATGGAGGCGAGCGCGATCAGCAGGGCAGTCTTGAGAGAGAGAGAGCCCTGAGTCCAGCTGAATCTAGCGGCTCGAAGGGGGGTCTCTGGAGGCCCGTGAGGACGATCGAGAGATCCCAGGAGGGAAACAGGTTAGGCCGGGAGGGAGTTAGCCTCCGGGCACCTTTTAGGAACCTGACAATTAAGTCGTGCTTACCAAGAGACTTGCCGTCTATCGTGTCGTGGTGAGCCACGATGGCGGCGACATACACCTTGAGGGTGGAGGGGGACAGCCTCCTCTCCAGCCTCTCCTGTAGAAACACGAGCACTGACCTAACCGCACACAGTTTGCGAACAGACGCCACTTTAGGGCGTAAAGATGCCTGGTAGAGGGGGCTCTGGCTTGGTTGATAGTATCTATGACGGTCGGTGGTAGGCCGGCTAGATCTTCCGCATCCCGTCCAGGGGCCAGACGTGGAGGTTCCAGAGGTCTCGGTGTGGGTGCCAGAGCGTGCCCCGTCCCTGAGAAAGGAGGTCCTTCCTCAGGGGAATTGGCCAGGGAGGGGCTGTAGACCTTCACGGTCAGCGAGGATGTTGCTCTACAGGGCCGGGAAGGGAGTACAGGGCGGCCCCGCCAGGTGGTAGGGTTTCCGGGGCATAAGTGGTGCGCAACTGCCCTATCCACTTGGGGAATCGCCGTGTACCTGTGGCGCGCTCCGCCGTCGAGGGTGGCAAGGGCAGATGAGCAGGTGGCAGTGTGACGAGTGGAGAGGGGTGCTCTCCACGAAGACATCAGCTCCTCATGCACCTCCGGAAAAAACGGGACCGGGGGGGGCGAGGCTGTGACCAGACCCCAGGAACCAGCCGTGATGGCTGTGGGGAGGATGGATGGTTCCAATCCAAGCCCACGCTGTTGGCTGCCCGGGAAAGCATGTCGGTCATCTGTGCGTCGGCCTCAGCCTGGGCGTGCAGGCCCGAAAGCGGCAGCCCAGGGGAGTCCTCAGCGTCAGACACCGCGCCCTCCGATGCCGCGGCGAGCTCATCTGCTTCTGTCTCTAGAGGATAGGCTGACTGGCTGTAAGGCGAGTCGCCGTTGCCGGGGTGCGGGTGGTCCGAGGGGGCATACCCGGCGGAGCTGCACCCGCTGCCATCCCCAAATTGCCTCCATCGCCAACCGCATCGTCCTCAATCCCGTGGGAAGAAGGAGCAACGCAGGGGGGGTGGCTGGATTGGCTTGCTTACGGTTGTAAGCTAGAAGCGACCGCAACGTTGTCATGGTCATGTTCTCGCAGTGAGAACATGAACCATCCACAAACGCAGCCTCGGTGTGATCGCTACCCAGACACACGAGACAACGCCTGTGGCCGCCTGAAGCGGAGAGCACTCTATCAAGCATCCAGGAACAACACAGGGGCGGAAAGGCATCTTTATAAAGACGCGTCCTTAAAAGGACGTTCAACGCCACTGTGTTTTGCTCTTTTAGAGGAAATTACTCTTTTAATAAAATCACTCTTTTATGAAAAGGACTCGTGAGAGTTCTTTTTTATCTGCACTGTCGAAGCGCCCAGGGGCAGGAACGCATAGCCGTGCAAACAGGAGAAAGCCGCTGTTATGCGCCGTAAGATCCAACAGCATGCAGCAGAGGAATACAGGAACTGGTGTGTAACTCGCAGCAATTGCAGACACGACCATCGGCTCCGAAGAAATTTTCTGAATGAACTCCCGTATTCGCCCCACTTAAATACCCGTATGTCCGGGGGCGGGATATGCAAATACCGTCTGCCAACTTCTCATTGGCCTTTTTTCATAGATCAGAGGTGTATATCGGCGCTCAAGAGAGACCCCTTTAAGCATGCATAAAGCATACCTCCAGATCAACAAAAGAGAAGCTGAGTAAAAGATTTACAGACACACAGAAATATATTTTGGGACCGGACTGTTAATGCACACCTTACTGAGCCAGAAGAATCCTTGAAATGTGGCAGAATTCCTAAACATAAATGCAGGCAAACTGGGTTCTGGGTTTAAAGAGCCTAATGTCATTCATGTTGATAGCTTGTGTGCAGCAAGACACTGAAGAGAAGATTCCTTAAAGGGGCAGGCACTAATACTTTACTGTCACACTCTAAACATGAAATTAATTACATAATCATGTATTTAGCCCCAGAATTACTTTACAAAATAGATAAACATGCATGATTTATTCTCTCTCAGGTTGAAAACCTTCAGGAGCAGTTAAAGGACATGGACAAACAACTGGAAGGTCTAGATAACAAAATGACATCTCTGCAAGCTGACTCAAGCAATACGGACACAGCTCTCATCACACTGGAAGAGGCTTTGTCTGAGAAGGTACTAAATAGATGTATGTGTGAGAAAGAAGAAACATCAATGTGTTTATTTATAGTCAGTTAAATCCAGTGGTGGACGAAGTACACATACCATGTACTTGAGTTAAAGTAAAGATACTCAAGGTAAAATATTACTCAAGTAAAAGTAGAAGTGCTGCCTTTAAACATTCACTTGAGTAAAAGTACAAAAGTATTTGCCTTCAAATGTACTTAAGTATCCAAGTACTATGATTTTTTATGGCCATAATGTCCTATTATAATTTGTCACAAGACTCTTGCTTAACTCAGTCTACATGAAGACTAATGTCACTCTTGGCACACCAATCTATTAATAAAATGACAATAATTAGTCAGATGTATATATATATATATATATATTTGAATTGAATACATTTTTGTGTGTTTAATTTTGGAGGGAAGGGGACTGTTCCCATAAGGTATAATACATTTACAGTATTTACTGTATATATTTTTCTCGAGTGTCTATGGTCATAATTATTAACATCCTAATGTTATGATACATTCACATAAACTTGCACAACGCCATTAAATATATATATATATATATATATATATATATATATATAGAGATATATATATATATATATACACAGACACGCACACATATGTGTAGTGTATATATATATATATATATATATATATATATATATATATATATATATATATATATATATATACACTACACATGCATGCACACACATACATAGAATATATATAAATATATATATATTCTATGTTATGGGAGCAGCCAATTTCCCTCCAAAATTAAACACAAAAACGTATTAATGCAGTGTTTCTGCTACTCCCCAGAAATAAAATGCTATTATATGCAAGTCATTTTAGTGTCAACATAATAAGCAATGTACATTATGCGTCAATATTTACCGATAATTGCTGCAATAATAGCTGCTGCCCTCTGCCCCGCTTAAAATCATTGGCAACGCAATTTGTTTGGAACTACTGAGAGCTACACGAATCACGTGACCACGCAGCGGCGAGATCACTGTCGCAACCGTCTATGTTCGCAACACTCATATTTAACGGCTCTGGGGTGCGTTTCCCGTACAACGACGTAACTTGCTGCTCCACTACCGTAGTACGATGCACTGTTGAAGAAATCAACTTGCTAGTCACGACTGTTTCCCGAAACCATATTGTCGCAAATTGGTTGTTCAACCACGTTGGTTAATGATGTCACACATGTGGTGGAGTAAAAACTACTTTTAATGAATCTGTTTGTGATTGAATTAATGCTAGATGTTTTGCTATAAATTACGGACATATCATCTGAGGACTATCTCATATTTTTCTCAGTTATTTGCTTTATTTCCAGATTCAATCATAGGCTCGTTCTTACACACTAGAGCACGTTCACACATGCACACTCTTCACAAACGGTGCTTTAAATCTATTGACAAACTAAAAGACATAAAGGACATTTGTATGTCTTCTAAATAAAAGATACTGATTGTACAGAATGTCATCTTGCTTATTTGGCTCAAGATAATAATTTATTAAGCCCACATGTTATAATAACAAGAAACTCTGCTTCTAACCACAGGTCGAGAGCTGTCGTTCCAACCACACAACTCTGCGATGCTGTTTGCGAATGTTCGTTGGAACGATGGTTTCGGGAAACACCGACTTGTTGAACTATGATGATAACGACGGAACTTGCGACCATAGTTGGCTAACGATGCTTTTGGGAAACGCACCCCTGGTTCGCGCTTAGTAGATGCTGCCAAGGCAAGTTCAAAACAAAGCGCGCGTGCTGTACTGTGATTGGTGGCTCGTTTGACCAGTTACGTTTTTATCCACTCATAAATAAAAACGAACGACTGATTTTGAAAATGTAGTAGAGTAAAAAGTAAGATATTTCACTTTGAAATGTAGTGGAGTTAAAGTAAAAGTCTCCCCAAATTTAAATACTTCAGTTAAGTACAGATACGCAAAAAAGCTACTTAAGTACAGTAACGAATTACATTTACTACGTTACTGTCCACCACTGGTTAAATCATAATGAAAAAAACGATATAAAACTTCTTGTTTTTTCTTTTGCGCTTACACTGCTGTACAAACTTTTACACAATATTACATTTTTTTTACACAAAATACACATTTACATTTGATACATTTTGACAAACTAATTTCTAATTTCTATAATTTTCAGGACACTCTTTGTCTCACATATCCGCAAGTGCTGACTTACAAGTTTCTAAAAAATGTAAACTGTTTAGATGCTGCTGACCGCAGTAGGCCTGCCACTTCACTTGTGTTCGCCTTTCATGCAGTTGAGGCAACTGTTGGTGATATTTTACTTGTTAAGCTTCGATGATTATTAAATTCCATGTTCACTGGGCCTCATTCATGAAACACGAGCAGAATGTTTTTTTGTGTAAATGAAGCCGGTCTGACGTAAATTTTTTGATTAAAACATCTAAATGTTAGTTGGAACAAACAAAATTTACACATTTAACAAATGTTTCTTTGCTGCTTGCATTTATTTATTTATTTTCAAAATACAATTTTTTTCCAACTCTGCTTATCGATTTTCCAGCAGAAGATTTTTCTCCAAAAAAATAAATAACAAATAATGCCATCTAACGTTACTGTTTGGATTTTTTTTTTTATGTATGAGCTCTATAATTTAGGTTTCATAATTTAGTATAGGCATCTGTAAATCACATTCAGTTGATAATGTATGGTAAATGGTACTGATATTAAACCCATAAATAAGCACATCGTGGGCAGTTGCGTTCACAATACAATGGGGGAAAAACAGAAAAAGCATGCACAATGTCATATAGCTTCTGTTACATCTTACAGCGTTTCAGTCAAAGACCTTTTGTACAGAGTGGTTATCTACCTTACCGTAGACTTTGTCAGTTCGAACCAGTCTGGACTCTGTTGACCTCTCTCATCAACAAGGCATTTCTGTCCATAGAACTGCTGCTCACTGGATGTTTTTTGTTTTTGGCACCATTCTGAGTAAATTCTAGAGACAGTTGTGCGTGAAAATACCAGGAGTTCAGCAGTTACAGAAATACTCAAACCAGCCCATCTGGCACCAACATCTGGCCCGCTATTCTCCGCGACGTCCATGCACAACTCACCACGAGCCGCACCAAGAACGAGAACCACATTATAGCGACCACGAGGAGGTTACCCCATGTGACTCTACCCTCCCTAGCAACCAGGCTAATTTGGTTGCTTAGGAGACCTGGTTGGAGTCACTCAGCACACCCTACATTCAAAATCGGGACTCCGGGGTGGTCTTTACTTGCTGAGCTACCCAGGCCCCAGGCAGGTAGTTTTAATGTTGTGGCTGATCAGTGTATATATATATAATTGTTCACACAGATGTTAAAAGCTTCCAATTTCTGATGTGAGTGTGACGTGTGAATGACGAGCTATGCACACTTTGCTTGTTTTGATACTTTTAATGATATAAACTGGTGAGATTTGATACACTCTGACCCATAAATATTCTAGGAAGACAACATGTCACAGAATTGTAAATCCTTGTAATGTAAGACATTAAAATACACTTATATGCTCAAGCTGACGCCCCTCCGGAGATTCAGCATCAACTGTTAGGCATGTCGCAATGCTGGCGAAGGTCGTTTCTGAGGGTATTGCTGCAATACGTCGATCACTCTGACCCCAGCTTAGCTGGGATATGTGAAAACTAATCAATTTCACTGTATATATGCAAAAAACTGTGTGTATAATGTGTGACCAAAATAAAGGATTCTATTCTATTCTATTCTAATCACTGCCATGGAGACAAAATTCACTGATGTTTTTACAAGAAAGTCGAATACGAATTTTGAGAAATGGATTGAATGCCTGGAGTCATCGGAGAGGGAATTAGCTGCTTATCCGCTAGCGACCAAGGCGGACCTGGACCATGTCTGGGAAAAGTTGGAGGATATGGAAAATTGTAGTTGGCGGAAAAATGTCCGAATTGTTGGAATTCCTGTGTGAGCAGAGGGTCAGAATATGGTGGAATTTCTAGACAGGATCTTTTTGAATCTGTTCAACATAACAGGCTATTGAAATCGAGCAAGCTCACAGGGTTCCAGCTCGGTGATCAACTGAGGGAGACAGGCCCCGATCAATTCTGGCCAAATTTCTGAGATCATTGGATAAATATCTTGTGTTAATTGAGGCGAGGAGTAAAGGAAGTCTTTCTTGGAAGAACCACAACATTTTCTTGTTCCCAGACTTTGCAAATTCAACAAGAGAGAAACGCAATCGGTTCAAGGAATACAAGAAACTCTTACTTCAACGGAAGGTTGCTTATTGCGCAACTGTTGCTTTTGCTCTGATGTTCCCAGCCAGGTTGAGAATAGATGCTAAGGATGGCCGCAAAGTAAATACATGTCCCCAACGGGCGATGTCCTTCAAGGAGTTTTGTATAGTAACACCCCTTCGGGACAGTTATTTCTAAAGCACACTCAAACACAGCAAAGCTGACCAAAGTGCTGAACAGAAAAATCTACAATACAATAAAATAAAACAAATAAATTAAAATACATACAATAAAATTGACAAGACAATCTCAATTAATACTGCAAAACGCTAGAGAATACAAGTGTGTTTTAAGCATGCATTTAAAAATAGACAGTGATGTGATGAAGCTTGTCTAATGTCCAGTGGTAGCTGATTCCATAGCCTAGGGGCAGCAACTGCAAAGGCTCTATCACCCTTACGTATAAGACGTGACTGGGGAATATGCAATAATAGTTTGTCCGCAGATGTTAAAGACCTAGCAGTTAAGTATGGCTGTATTAAATCCCTAATATATGACGGGCCTGCTCAAACAACAGTATTTTAAATTGTATCCTGAAATAAACAGGAAGCCAGTTCAGAGAGGCCAGGATTGGAGTAATATGATCACATTTTCTAGAGGATGTCAAAAATTTGGCCACAGCATTTTTAACCAATTGAAGATGGAAAAGAGAGGATTGAGAAAGACCAAAATAAAGGGAATTACAATAATCCAATCGAGAGGTGATATAGGCATGTATAACAGTCTCCAAGTCTTGAAAAGATAAAGCTGATTTGAATTTAGAAATAATTCATAACTGATAAAAACTATTTTTCACTACTGAATTTATCAGTCTGTTTTATGTCTGCAATACATTCCAAGAGAGGTTGAACAGAATCACCTGATTTCAATGGCATATACAGCTGTGTGTCATCAGCATAAAGATGAAACAAGATATTATGTCTCCTAATAATATTCCCAAGTGGGAGCATATACAAATTAAATATAATTGTCCCCAGAATGGATCCCTGTGGAACCCCACAGAGAACAGGAGCTACAGATGAAGAGAAACTAACCATAGTGACAGAAAAAACCCTATCTGTATGATAACATTTAGTGCCCTTTATACCAGCCCAATAATCCAACTTCGCGAGGAGAATGCTATGGCCCACTGTATCAAAAGCAGCAGTAAGGTCTAATAGAATTAATACAGCATTTTTACCAGAGGCAACCATGGACAGTAGATCATTAAACACTTTCAGCAAAGCTGATTCTGTGCTATGATAAGCTGTAAAACCTGATTTTAGAGGTTCAAAAATGTCTGTTGACTTTAAGAATGGAAGTAATTGGGATAACACCACTTTGAGAGAAATGGCAGCTTGGAAACAGGCTGATAATTATTTAAGAAATGTTGATCTAAACCAGGTTTAAGTAGAATTTGGACAGCTGCATGTTTAAAACATCCTCGGACAATACCATTTTCTAGGGAAGAATTTATAATTATTTGTATACATGGACCGATAGTAACATTGTTGAGCAGAATGAATAAAATAGTCAAATTAACTCATACGTACTAGATGTGGTTTGGGCAGTAGTTAAAATTAACGTTTCAAAAGCATTTTCCTGAGAGCTTTCAGAAAAATGTGTAATAGTGAAAGAATTAATAAAATGTGAATAATGGACAACAGGATTGACAGTAGAAAAGGGCTAAACAGGGCATTCAATATTTGGGCATTTTATTCCCAACATTTTGTGTGATTTAGTTAGAGTTCATTTTGACCCCTTAATGAAAAGGTTTCAAGCAATGTGGCCAGGTGGACTTCATTACATTTATCTATGATTGGCAAGGTTAATGTTATTAAAATGAAATACTTTCCAATATTCAACTACCTGCTACAGTCTCTCTCTGTAGATGTCCCCCTCACTTATTTCAAACAGATTGATAGATTAGCGATGTCCTTTATTTGGAATGGTAAGATGCTTCGGGAGTGGTGATTACTGCTTTTGGAAAAGGTCATGAGGCATCCGTGTATTACTCCCTGCTAATTCAGAGTCTGGGGGATGGAGCTTTAACTTCTATCAAAAGATTATGGGATCTTATATGGGAAATAAGATTTATACTTGGTATTGAAGGAGGGATTTTAAAAAACATCAAGTCTACATCTAGAGATGCAAGGGTGTTACTTATGCAATTCAAGATTTTACATTGATAAAAGAGGACCCCCTCTAGATTGAATAGGCTTGGTTTTAAAGACACATCCACCTGCAGGCGATGTCAATGGGAAGATGGAGACACAATCTATGTCTTTTGGTTGTGTGTTAAGATCCAAGAATTTTGGTTGAAGGTTCAGAGTTATATGTGTGATGTATTGGGCACTCAATTTTCGTTTTGCCCCAGAGTCTGTGTTTTGGGTGATGGGGTAGTCATCGATGTGGAGAATAGGCACATAAAGATTTGGGTCATAACCAGCATTATGATCGCCAGACAAATAGTTTAAGGGGATGGAAGTTGGCTGGTGTGCCACTATTTCAGGAGTGGTGCTCAGAGATGGGGAGGGTGGTGACTTTTGAGGAAGGGTCATCAAGAAGACTGGGGAATTTGGAATTGTATGTGGGGAGAAGGGGCAAATATCTGCCGTTTTTGGAGGGCTCTTGGGGAGGGGCAGTGGAGAGAGAGGTGTAGTGGTTAATGTGTGTGATTTTTGTTTTTCTCTGTGTTTCTATAATCATGTGTGACCGCTTGTTGGAAGCTGGGGTGTGGTCATTAAAAATTCCAGGGCACTTCTTGTAAAGAATAGGGGCGTAAACCTGGTGTCCTGGCCAAATTCTCCCTTTAGCACTTATCAATCATGGCCTCCTAATAATCCTCATCCATTAATTAACTGTGTCACTCTACTCTCTCCTCTCCACCAACAGCTGGTGTGTGGTGAGCATACTGGCACTCTATGGCTGCCATCGCATCATCCAGGTGGATGCTGCGCACTGGTGGTGGTTGAGGAGAGTCCCCTGTTCACTATGTAAAGCGCTTTGAGTGTAGTGTCAGAAAAGTGCAATGTAAACATAACATTAATTAATTCAAACTTATTTTATTATATTGCCTGCCCAATGTAAAGTCTGCCTATTGTAAGGGGCTTTGTTTTTGTTTTGTTTTTAAGATTTTCTTAAGATTTTAAATCATATTAAAGCAAATTATTTCTTAAAAGTAATACACTAAGAATAATAGCAGGCAGTCCCATTGCCAAATGTTGTTTGACGGTTCAACCAACCTGAGTCTTAACTTTACTGTTGTACATGAAAGTGCTGTTTAGCAGGTAGACATCTGTATGTCTGTATGTCATTTCTTACCTGTTATAATAGTGATTCTAGATTTCTCTAAATGTATTTTTACTAGTTAAAATGAAATTTAAGCTATTTTTTATATCAGGGCAACAGTTTTTACAAGTTGGTCACTTCATGTTACTAGTAAAAATATATTTTCTTTTATCCTATATTTAAAAAAATATGAAAAATCAATGTAGAATAAAAATCAATTATTACATGTTTGAATTTAAATGTATGACTCATTATAATATGTTAAATTCAGTATTTCAAAAACTGGAAATGGATTTCAGATGTGGACCACCAGGAGAATTTCCAATAATACCACAATACCAAAGAATTAAATTCTGGTGACTGTTAGAAGTATTTTAGTTGTTGTTGAGTATGTGTAGCATTCAATTGGCTAAAGCATTTATAAAAGACAGCAATCAGTTAGAACAAACATGTTCTCTCACTAAAAAAGCAAGACGCAGCGCAACGAATATGGTATTTTTACCAGTTGAATTTTTGTATAACTTGAATCGTGTCTAAAAATGCAGCACTCCAGCAAGAGATGCTAAAAATCACAGCAAAGATTTGTGCAGTGATCATAGACATCAATCTAGAGCAGTGTTTCTAAATCCTTTCCTGGAGTACCACTTAAACTTCACTTTCTGGATGTCTCCCTTATTTGACAGACCCATTTCAGGAAAACTCCACTCCAGGAAAGGATTGAGACACGCTGATCTAGAGTATGCTTACATGGAAAACCAGTGGCACCTGCAGCCCAATGCAATGTGTCCACCATGGGTGGATCTGACCTAAGAAACATTTTCTCTCCGAATATTTCAGTAATAATGATGCGATTTCCATATTACTGTTAGCTCTTTTAGAACTAGCATTGCCCAATGTGTAAATTAATAATAATTTTGACTTTTTTTTCTATTATTGGCTAAACAGGTGTGCAAAACAGCCTAATTCATTTGCAATTCAGTCCGATTTGTTCAGACCACACTCTCACTTAAATGATTTGTAGCTGTTTCTCAATTAGTAAATCATCATTGGGATACATAAGAACACTGAGAACAAACAGCACTGGATGAAGTGAATATTAATCAACTGAAACGTAATGAGGACTGTCATGTAAATAAGGTGCCGTTCACACCAAACTTGTTCTTTTGTCCGCCCACACTATTTTTCTGTTGTTTTCCACATGGTCACCTTGCCACTAGATATCTAATCACATTTTAAAAAGGAGTGATTGACCAATCATTGTGCAATCCTACTAGTGAAAATACAGTGACAAGAGTTTTTTTTACTAGTAGAAATGTAATTTTTGATTTTATTACATAATTTTTCACAGCTGTATATGTCTAGCCATGGACATTCCTGTTTCTTATTAACAACCAGGGATGCCAAACCATTGCTATGGTTATCATTGTGTCAACTACGAGACCATATAAGTAACTCATGTATATTGTACACATCCTGTACAGAACATGTAGTAAGGGATTCACTCACTGTATATTTTCTGCAGTCGCAGTTCTCGATCCGGATCTTGATGAGGGGAGAAATTACACACATGCACCATATCATTCTATGATGTTTATTGTTCAAGACATAATTATATACTGTTCACCAAAGTAACACTTCCACTAGACTAACCAATAAAATCATTCTAAACCTTATCTGGACGTGAAATACATATTTGATATGAGATACGTGAGTTTTTAGGACAGAGAGTACAGATACAAGAAACACATTTCTAAGAATGCCAGTTTGTCGACACACCCTGATATGAAACAGGAAACAGCTTGCAACACATCATCTGTCCTACAGGACAGGAAGAACACAGCTGTATTGACTAAGAAGTTGTAAAGAGGCCTTATTATTTTACAACAGTCAGAACGCTTTACATTGTCTTCTTCTTCTTAGTGTTTGCATTTCGCATCCAGCCACAGAACAGCATCTTGTTCAGCCAGGTGTAGAGCCTCGACTCTGCCGTTGAATTAAGTTTGCAGACACTTGTTGACAATGTGCTGCATGGTTTCTGGTTCCCCACAGCTGCAGTTCAGGTTGGTGGCTTGTCCCCACCGAACAAGGTTGAGTGCACATTGACCTTGTACCGTCCGGAATCGGTTCAGCTTTGACCAGTATTGTCGAGGAAGGTCAAAGCCAGGAGGACAGACCGATGGCTCAGCTACGAGGGTGTGGTTCACAACATCAGTCACTGTCCACTCATCACTCCATGCCAAGATAACTCTAATATCCTCTGGCGGCGGGTTCAACCTGACAGGTTTTCTCGATGGCAGGCAGGCTGCTGGATGCACAATCAAAATGCTTTACATTTTAACCAGGGGACTCTCCTCAACCACCACCAGTGTGCAGTGAAAAAAGTGGTGCATTGCAGAGGCAAACCATTCCTGTCACGGTATTTAATCCTATGTCTCTTCCTTGTCTCGTGCCTTGTTCTTAGTGTGTGTTGTGTGGGTGCGTGAATGTGTGGGCGTGTTGTTTGTACCATGATTAGCGCTCTGCCGCAATCACTCCTCTCACCAGCTGTTACTCATTCCCATTCCCTTTAAATTCTCACCACTCTCTCATCTCCTTGTCAGATCGTTGTTTGTGATGTCCGGTGTTGTTCGCTCTTCAGAGTTCCAGTCCAGTTCTCTCGTTGTCCCTGTTTCGTGTCCTGTTTGCTGTTACCCGGATTCGCCGTGTCTGTTCAACACTTCTCTTCACTCTTCTCACCACGATCATCTGACCATTGGAGACTCTGCGCCACTAGACCATCACCCCGGACTTTTCCCCTATCTTCTCAATTTGACTGTCAATAAACTAATTGTCAACTTGCAACTTGCTTCCTAGCTTCATTACGTCACAATTCCTATACAGATGACACTATATGAAATTGCAAATTACATTTTTGTTTTCTGCAGATCTTGTGTGGTCATGATGAATTAGGGAATTTAACTGAAAAATGTTTTTGTCACCTATCATATTGCTTCATAAGATCTCACAGTCCTGATAATTTTTTTTAATGCCTTTGTGTCTCTTTTGGAACTTCTGAGTTCTGGTCCATCATTCACTTGCATTGTGAGCACCAAAAGATTATTTTGGTGAAAAAAATTATTTCATTTTTGGGTGAACTATCCCTTGAAAAACGGGCAGAGACTGGTTAACCCTCGGGGGTCGACGAACACGCCGGCACGTAACTTAAAATACTCCGTCATTTTGGGCATACAGATAAGTGTAAGACATCATTAGAGACTATAAAGGGTCTACTTTTATTTGTGTACACTCACAATAACAACAAAACCTTGTGCTTTTGTAAAATTAAGAAAATGAAAGGGTGAGCTTTCAGCAGTCTCCGTGTTAACGAGCATATTTCTGAAACACGTCACAAAAATGAACTGAAACTCTGTGAATACTTATCACACAAACATGAAACATATGTCTAAAGAAACTTAAGATTTGTACTTTTAAATTTTAAATTTAAAACAAATATTCTGCTGCAATGTAATCTGTATGAAACAACGCGATGTACAGTTTTTACCAGTTCATCTAATTATAGATAATGTGATCACACCCACCAGCAGAGTGCGCTATTCATACGCTAATGTGCTGAGACAATCAAGGCAAATGGTACATGCCCCCGACAGCGAGGTTTGATGTAAACAATTCATTCACTTTACTGCTCGTTTGTAACGATACACAGGCGAGGAAACTCCTGGATAGTAAGGAAGAGTTAACATTTTCCTCAGAAGAAGAGCAGGACTCTGATGAACATTTGTATTTTAAGAGAGATTTGATCCAGCCGAGGATACAATTTCAGATGAGTAAGTCATTTAGTTTTAATTAGTTGACATGCTATTTTACATAAACATGTACATATTTTACTAGTGGGACTGTTTCCAGACTTGCCAGCTAGGATTCAGCGTATGACTCCTAATAAGCAATTTTTAGTTACATGGAAATGTTGTTTCGGATAAAGAAGTGTTCGTCTTTTCACATTTCGCTACTCTGCTGGATTCTTACGGTGCATATCAGCGGTCACCTTCACTCGGTCGAGTGTTGTGCTCCCCCTGGGTGCTTCGGCAGCTTAGTCTGCGGGTGCTAAACGAGTATATTCAAAAGAGTATTATACTTTTATTGAAGGTAAGGCCACCACTGTAGCTTCCTTGCTGCAAGGTCACATAGTGGTCGAGCGTTCGCTGTGAGGCACGCAGCAGCTTGCCCTTGTCCACTCTTCCATACCTCCTGACACAGTTCAGCGCCTGTGCCGTTTCCTATAGGAACCCCTAGTTTCACTACATCGACACACGTCGAGTGAGTGGCAGACAGGGAACGTCTAGGTTACTCATGTAACCCCTGTTACCTGATGGTGGGAATGTGACGTTGTGTCCCTCCTGCCGTGGCGCTGAACTGACCGCTGACAATGGCCGGGACTCTCTATCGGCTCCTCAGCATAAATCTGAATGAGTGATGCACGCCATCTCCTTTTATACCCGTATGTCTCCTTTTATACCACTCGCCAATTCTCATTGGCCTTTTCTATTTTAAGTAAAGGTGATTGTGGCTCTCAAGATCAAACCCCTAGTGTCAATATATCGACACAACGTCTTGTTCCCTCTATCAGGGGACAGGGGTTACAGCAGTAACCCAGACATTTGTTTGTGCGGTTAGAACCGATTTGTTAGTCGATTAAGTTAAGCAAACTGGACGTGAGAGATTTAAACCGCTCCAGCTCCTGCTCCTGCTATCGTGAGGTAACTGTAGGCTTGCAGCGGTAAACCGGTTTCACAGCATACCACGGTATGAAAACTTATGGTTTTCATACCACGTACATTTGTTTATCTATGGTATTGAGAGAAAAAATGCAATTGGATGGAGAATTTCACCTGCACGTATGTATCTCCTTTCCTCCTCGACTGCCTGTCAGACTCGTCAATTTCCACCACACACACATGCAGCGGAGAAAATGTCAGAGAGAAGCGAGGTGAGGGGGTCTGACATCAGTGAGTGTGTGTGTGAGTTAAAGCAGTGTTTCTCAACTGGTGGGTCGCAGGTCTATTCGGTCTGGGTCGTGGACAGCAGGGAAAGAACATTAATATGGTTCTCCCATTGAAGATATTACGGTGGCCACTCAAGTGATAGCCTATTTAAGACTGCCAAGTCAGATTTAATGATAATCTCACAATCAGCTAAAGGCTTCTCATCTGCACGCTTGCACGAGTGTAATGGAACCAGCTCACGATCATGATCTGCTCTTCTCTCTGGTGTGCACGTGCAACAACCGGGCTTCCCTTGATATTGCGGAGTGCAACCTCAAAACTGATGTGACCATTTTCAATTCTAGTGAGACTTTTCTAGTTTAAAGTATTACGGAGAACGTCAGGTTGAACCTCTCAAATAGTAGGGAGCCCTGACATGCCAAACAGCACTGAGGAGGAAAAGAGCAACACTGTGTGTTATGTGCTATTTTTTTTATTATTATACATCATCATCAGTAAAAGTAACTGTAATTTTTTGACAAAATGTTACAGTTTCCTTTGAAATAATCTAAAGGTAGAATCTATTAGACCTAATTTTATATCAACAGTGGCATTTGTAGTTAAAGTTTCAAAATATATTTCAGCTATATATACATATATTATAAATTATTATTATTACTATTATTTAAGACTAGCTACTCTGACCTAACCATTGTAATGAGGAGCCTTTCCTCCTGTGTAATATGTATGTTTTGTTTGAATTATGTTTGAAATTAGGAAACAAATGGGTTAATAATGGGCTCATATAGGTAAATATGCTCTTCAATTTTTAAAAGGTGGGAGAGAAAACATCCTGTCGCTTTTGTTGTTGAGGTCGATGTCCTTGTACTTGCACTATGCAACATAAAAGGAAATGCGACCCAGGATACAATAAATACAGGGTATGTTTTACTATGCTAGGTCGCCACTTGATTTACAATGTAAAATCTGGGTCCTGAAGCAAAACCAGTTGAGACTACTGAGTTAAAGGTACAGACAGGAGCAGTCTGGCTGCACTGTCGCACACCTACAGTATATGTTAATTGTTAATAATCATAGGACATTACCTTAAAACCTCACACAGGTGATGTTATTTTTCATTTAGTAGTTAATTTAACATGTTATGCTAACATGTAAACTGACGTGCTTTAGTTATATTCAAGTCAAGTCAATTTTATTTGTATAGCTGTTGGAGAGGCTATTGGACTATTAGGTTCTGACTCTACTTCTATTAGCAGTAAACAACCCTGTGTGTCGGTCAGGACATGAATAATGAGGAGACGGGAGCTTCCTTTTCAAAGTGTATTATATCACAGAAGATTCACAGTCTGAAAAACAACATTCAGACATGTTACATTCAAATACAGTATAAATGGGTACATATTTTGATTACTGTCAATGTTCAATCCAAAAATCCAAGCATATTCACTTTCACATTTAAATAACAGAAAAAGCTACATTTACAAACAGAATTTGCCATTAAGAGGTCCACAGAATTATAGGTTCTTTCAAGGAATAGATATGTTATTATCAATAAACCCAAATCAATGTCACGATGAAAGTGGCACTCTGGACATGTATGCTGGTATCGACGAATGGCTTCACGGCCACGGAGGATCCAATAATAGCGCTGCAATAAAAGTCCTGCAATAAAAGTTTCTTATTTGGAGAGCCTTTTATACAGCCACCCCCAAAGCTGTTAAGCAGCTTTGCTCCTACTAAAAGGCGACTTTAATTCAGTTTGGGCTTGTAGGACTATTTCCATTATCTGGCAAAGCTGGTAGGATAACCAGTCGTGCTACTGGTCGAGTGTAGGTTTGCCCTTTAATATCTACATCAGCAGATCTGACATGTCCATCTGGACTGCGGTGGGTCTTGATAACATGTCCAATAGGCCATAGGGCTCTAGGCATTTGTGGATCTACCACCATGACAACCATTTTCTCTGCTAAGTCAGGGGGGGAAGCTTGCCACTTTTGCCGTGTCTGGAGGTCGGGGAGATAGTTTCGGATAAACCTGGACCAGAAGTTATCAGCCAAGACTTGTGAATGCCTCCATCGTCGGCGACTCAACAATTCGGACTCTGTGTAAATCACTGGTGGTAAGGAACCATCCGGCCGCCCCATGAGCAAACTATTTGGTGTCACTGGATCGCTGTCTCTAACATCAGAGGACAAATACCCTAAAGGTTTTGAGTTCAGAATGGCCTCTACCTCCAACAGTACTGTTAGGAGGACCTCTTCTGGAACTGACTGGACTCCCAAGACAGTATAGAAAGCAGACTTTACAGATCGTATCTCCCTCTCCCACACTCCTCAGAAGTGTGGGGCTGATGGGGGGTTGGATTCAAAGTGGATTCTTTGACGAGCAAGCTGTTTCTGTAAATCAGGAGCCATCGCTGCAAAAGCTTCATACAGTTCTCTCTTGCCTCCTCTGAAGTTTGTTCCTTGGTCTGACCACAGCTCTGCAGGAGTACCTTGTCGTGTGATAAATCTCCTCAGAGCCATTAGGAAAGAATCAGCACTCATGCTACTGAGGAGGTCCCGGTGCACTTAAGCACTTAAAGATTATTCCCCAGCGCTTTTCTGCAAAAATCTTGATCAACATTCAGCGCAATCTTGATCAACATTGGCCCAAAGCAGTCTACTCCACAGGCATGAAAGGCAGGTTTCTAGAGGCGGAGACGGGCAGAAGGTAGGTCTGACATCTTAGGGATGGTTGGCCATGCTCTCCAACGTTGGCACTCTGGACATGTATGCTGGTATCGACGAATGGCTTCACGGCCACGGAAGATCCAATAATAGCGCTGCATTTCTGAAAACACTTACTCAGGTCCTGAATGATGCAACTTGTTATCATAGTGCTGAATCATCAGCCGTGTGACAGGATGAGAAGCATCCAAGACAATGGGGTGTACAGCAGATTCTTCAATGTCCTCCGCTCTCCTTAGTCGACCTCCAACTCTGATTAAATCACTGGATTCATTGATTTCAGGGGCTAAAGTAAGAAGGCGACTTCCTGAAGACACTGATTTCCCAGCTACTAAGCGTTGATTGTCACCGTAAAAGGACTCCTGCTGAGCCCGCTTAAGTATAAGGATCTCTGCCTTGTAATAATCATCTGCGTTGGGATAGTAATTAGAGGTAGGGTTTACTTGGATTTCTTGGGCAGTTGCATTAAGTAGTTCCTACCAGGTATGGTAATTCCAAACATCAGGGTTGTTGGATTGAGAGGACACTATGTCTGCTCCGCAGAAGGTAGACTTCCGTAATTCAGTGTGGTCATCTGTCAGGTTGGATTTTGGCATCACAGGCCAGGTAGCTGGATCTTGAAGTAGGAAGGTAGGTCCATGAGACCATCTGTTCTGTTTGGTGAGGGCATTCAGAGGCTTACCTCTAGTGAGATCATCAGTGGGATTATTTGCTGAATCCACATAACACCAGGAACATTTCTCTGTTAGCTCCTGGATTTCGGCTACTCTGTTTCCCACAAAGACTTTATAGTGACAGGATTCTGAGTTCAGCCAGGTAAGAACCGTGATAGAGTCAGTCCACATCACTGTACTCTCCACCAGCAAGGTCAGTTCCCTTTCTAGCAATCTAGCCAACTGTGCTGCCACAAGAGCTCCACAAAGTTACAATCTAGGAATGGAATGTGATCATTTGGGAGCCACTCGAGATCGAGCTACAATGAAAGACAGGAACACTTGGCCTCTCTTCAGGTATGCCACAGCTCCATAGGTTTGTTCTGAAGCATCAGAGAATATGTGGACTTCATACTTGACACCATCTTGATCGACCTCAGGAGGGACATATGCTCTAGGAACAGTGATATTTTGTAGTGAGTGAAGTTCATTCTTGCAGACGTGCCATGCTTGCAAAAGCCCTGATGGTAAGTTTGGGTCATCCCAACACCGCTGTTTGCCCCATAGCTGCTTGATGATATTCTTTGCACGGGTAGTGTATGGTAAAAGCAATCCCAGAGGGTCATATTGAGTGGCTACTACCTTGTAGATATTCCTTAGTGTGGGAGTCTCATACACAACAGGTCGGTGCTTGTATGCAAGGGTATCCATCTGCCAGTTCCAGCTTAGGCTTAAGGTTGACTCTGGTGTGTCCGCTTTATCTTGAGCCAATCAAAGTTCCAAGCTCTCTGATCGGGCTTCGGGAGGTAAGTGACTCAGAACACTGGGAACATTGCTGACCCACTGGCATATCTCAAATCCAGCTTGTGCTAGTATCTCTCTCAGTTTGTTTAGCTCCATCAGTAGTGCACAGACTCTGCAGGCAGTAATCCACATAAAAACATCTCCCTACTGAGAACCGGATGGATTCATCTGTCAGGTTGTGCTCATTTACATGGTGCTGCAGAGCATAAGTGGCACAGCACGGACTGCAGGTAGTGCCGAAGGGTAATACTTGCCATTCAAAGACTTTGGGGGGCTTATTTACATGCAGATCACGCCAGAGGAATCGTAGTAATGGACAATCTTCTGGAAGGAGGCGGACCTAATGAAATATCGCTTTGATGTCGCCACTTACTGCAACTGGATGCTCTCTGAACCTAAGGAGTACACCTAACAATGATGCACCAATGGTAGGACCAGGCAACAGGTACTGGTTGAGACTCTGCCCATGGTATTGGTGGGACCAGTAGAAAACCAGGCGATATTTTCCATTATGACTGACTTGGTGATGAGGTATATACCAAAATATATCAGAGTCTACTGCTGCTTTGGTAACTTCCTGAATAGCTCCTGTCCATATGAGCTTCTCCATTTCTGCTCGATAGGCTTCCGCTTTCACTGGGTCCTTCAGCAAACGTTTCTCGTTACTGCGAAGGTTAGGCATAACAGAGTCTACAGGGGCATACAATTGTGGCATATCTTTGTCGTAATAAGGGTGTTGCCAGTCTGGTAACTCCTTCTACTTCCGTATGGATGGTCTTTGTTTCAAGCAGCTTTAAAGCCTCCTGATCTTGCTTGGACCGAGTCACTTCTTTCTCATCCCTGTGAGGAACAGTCTCCACCTGTCATAGTCTCTGGACATTCTTGAAAAGCTCATCTTCTGGTGAACAAACAGAGGTCAGCAGACATTGTGGAGAGGATACAGGACGCCCCATGAAGGATACAGGGCCCTGGAAGGTCCAGCCCAGGCATGTGTGGACAGCTGCAGGTCCACCAGGGGATCCTAATCTAACAGACTCAATTGGAATAATAAGATGAGGCTGATCTAATCCAATAAGAAGTAGAGGCTGAGCATCTTTAAAGGGCAGGATAGGAAGGCCTCGTAGGTGTTTATACTTCCTTTGCAACTGATCCACAGGATAAGACTGACATGACAAGTTGAGACAGTCTGCTGTAAAGGCGTGTTCGATCTTGTAACTGGTCTGAGGCTTATGGGTTGGTGAAACTTTAAAGGATATAGAGAGTCCATGAATAACTCCAATGTCATCTCGCACTGTGCGCAATGGGAGATTTTCAGGCTTGCCCTGTATGCCTAGGGCTTTGGCAGCAGTTGGAAGCAGGATGGTTCTTTCAGAGCGTCATCCAGAAGGGCGAAGGTTTCTAAAGTGCGGTCTTCATACTGAATGTGCACAGGAGCTATTTTAAGCATGACTCGGCTCCCAGCAACAGGTTTATCCAGGTACAATCTATCAGAAGAGGAACTAGTAAAGCAACTCCTTTCAGCACTGGCCGAGTCCTCATGTGATGTACGGATGTTTACCTCATGGAGAGGGCGAAGGTGTTTACCCTGACACAGGTTACAAGGCTTTTTTAGGTCACACTGAGCAGCATGATGGTATCTGACACAATGCCAGCAACGGTTGTTGCTTCGGATCCATTCCTTGAGCTGATCAGTGGTGAGTTTGGCAAATGTGTTGCATTGACTCAAATAATGCTCTGTACTATCACAGAAGGGACAGAATCTTTTCACTTTGACTGACTTGGTCTGTTGGGTAGTACCCTTTTGAGTTGACAGGGAAGCTACATTTTGAGCTTCTCCAACCGCATGAAGAATGGTGACAGTTCTCTTACTATGTTCAGACCTAGATATTTGTCGGTCTTGAACTAATTTTGAGGCAGTCTCTACATCAAAACTATGACACCAGGATTCATAGCGGAGCCAGTTAGAGAGGTCATGTAAAGTAGGTGCAATTCCCAGTTGCCGGAACATGTGGCGGCGGAACTCAGCTCGTTGGTCGGAAGGAAGCTTACTCAAGAGGCCTGCTACATGAGACCCGCAATTCAGTTCAATGTCACCTTCAGGTCCTAAAGTTCTTAACAAGCCCACTAGCGACTGTACTTGAAGAGCAAATATCTGGAATGCAGCTGTATCCCCACACTTAACATCGGGGCCTTCCAGGACACTAGCAATTTTCCTCAGAGCAAGCTGATGAGGTTGACCAAACTTCTCATGGAGGGCCACCATAGTATCAGTAAAGGGGCTGCAAGAATTCAAATAGGCATCCACTATCAGCTTAGCCTCATCAAATTTTAAGTGGTCAATTATTATCTGATATTTGAAAAGTTCTGTACTGTCTGAAGGAAGCAGGTTCTCTAAGGTTATTCGGAGTGTGGAAAACTGGATCTGGCCGACTGAACTTTGGTATGTTAGGTGTTGGCCCTCTGTACACATGTTCTGAGGCTAATGTATGTGCTACAGGTGCTGTGTTTGACTTTACTTTAAGCGCAGGGACTGTACAACTTGCCTGGCATAGACCTAAGTTGAGGGTAATATGCTGGGATCTGGGCCTGTGAAGGTCTCTTCAGGTGTTGGAGGCGGTGGCAGCCTGCTTGGGTTCTGAGAGTAATATTGAGAATGATGGTATTCAAGTAAAGATTGAGCTTGAGAGTCTCTCAGACTCCTTGATACCTCATGGTATGTAGCAGTATCAGGGTTTGATAACTTTTGATAACTTGAGCCTCTATACCCTTCATAAGGTCTGCTGCGGGTTCAGACCAGGGTGGAGGTTCAGGAAACTCTTTATCATTGGCTGATATAGCTGGCTCATACTGATCGATGTGGCAGGGAGAACTGGTATGGCTTTTAGCGGTATCAAGGTCTGTTCGAAGGTCTCCTTGAAGTGCTTGGGCAACTTTAACTAGTTCTTTGAACTCTGTACGTACTTCTTTCAACTCCAGCAGGTCAGCACGGAAGGATTCCTGCGAATGAAGCAGTTTGGCATTTTCTCTACGGATGGCTTGGAGATTATTAGGGTGCTCAGGTGCAAGATAACTTTTCCACTGGGCTGAGGAGGATGATTGAGGTAGTTGTTTAGTGTATTCTGAATAGCTGAAGCTTGGTGATGCTACACATGAGTCTGTGTGATGAGCTGCATCGCCATGGAGATTGTCAGTATAGTTCCATAATGACTGGAGAGGTGTCACATGGCTGGGTGACTCCCAGGGAGGTAATATAACATTTCCAGTCACAGGTCTGCCTGTGTTGCACTTAATAATCTTGGAGTCGAACTGGTGGTCGTATTTGGCGCTTAGGTCTGGTTGCTCCCCTATTCTCTTCATCTAACTCCATGATGGCAGGAATGAATACTGTATCCGGCTCGAAGGACCAATTTGTTGGAGAGGCTATTGGACTATTAGGTTCTGACTCTACTTCTATTAGCAGAAAACACCCCTGTGTGTCGGTCAGGACACGAATAATGAGGAGACGGGAGCTTCCTTTTCAAAGTGTATTAAATCACAGAAGATTCACAGTCTGATAAACAACATTCAGACATGTTACATTCAAATACAGTATAAATGGGTACATATTTTGATTACTGTCAATGTTCAATCCAAAAATCCAAGCATATTCAATTCCACATTTAAATAACAGAAAAAGCTCAATTTACAAACAGAATTTGCCATTAAGACGTCCACAGAATTATAGGTTCTTCCAAGGAATGACTCGAATATTGATATGTTATTATCAATAAACCCAAATCAATGTACACACAAACTGTTTGTACAAATAAACCTCATTCAACAGAATATAATACAGATTAACTCTTGTGTAGTATCATTATTACAGGTTAAAGGCAGATCACAAAGTAAACTGTAATATTTAACACCGTATACATCACAGATCAAGCAATCATACATGAATCGCGGCATGCCTGAGAAAGTGCATAAAGTTATCTAATACTTCCAGTACTTCCAGTATAGTTTAAACCTAAATAAACCAAATAACACTTACTTTATGGTCATGTACTAACCCTTTGAACCACCAAATCACCAACGAACATCCAGATAACAGGCAGAGAAAACTTTCATCCGCACCACTGCAGTCCTCTCTGTCACGATCCCCTGTTGTCTGCCCCGTATCTCACTTGTCAATTGTCATGCACTACACTTCCCATGATTCCCGGCCCTCATCACTGCCAGCCCTGTGTCATTGTGCTCACCTGATTGTCGTTTGTCATCATCATGTCTCCTGTGTATTTAAACCCTGCTGTTTCTCCATTCCCCTGTCAATCGTTGATGTTTGTAGATGCCTGGATCTTGTTGTCTTGCCTATCTTGTCGTGTTTAACCAGTTCGTGTACCCCCCTATGTTTTCATGGTTTAGTTTCATTTTTTTCCCACCGTGGATGTTTCATTTGTTCCTGTTTGTCATGTTTTTCATTCTTGTTTAATAAAGCCTGCACGTAGATCCTCACTCCCTGTCTGCCTCCTCCTGCAATCATTACACTCTCCATATAACACAATGGCTCAGCCAAAAGCAAACTCATACTTTTGCAACCCTAGGTAACTGGCTAGGAATGTCTATTAAGAAGAGATTCCTGTAGAAGGATACCATGAATGGTGCCTTCTACAGGAAGGGTAAGGAATTACAACTCTTATCATAATAAAAGTCTTGCAATAAAAGTTTCTTATTTGGAGAGGCTTTTATACAATTGCGCCTTTCACAACACACATCAGCAGCTTTACAGAAGATCAGGCATTAACAGACAATAAAACTGTAATGTCTATAATGTTGATGAATCATCATTGTGTAATTAGATAAAATACGATTGTTAATCGCGTTTAAAAACAAGTAATTAAATAATAATTGTATTAATAACCCCAGTGAGCAAGCTGAAAGCGACTGTGGCAAGGAACACAAAACTCCATAAGATGTTGATTAATCTAGAAAAATATCCTTGGGAGAAACCAGACTCACTGTGGGGGCCAGTTCCCCTCTGGCTAACATCATGAATATAATGTAAATATTACTTATGTATAGTTAAAGTCATGGTTTAAAATTATTAAAATAAGTAAGTGTTAAGAGTCAGTGTTTAAACATCGATTTTGTTTGAACTGTAAGATTAATGACCAATGTCTTTGAAGTCCATCCTGGATTAACTGCAGAAATTCACATAGATGCAATTGTCCTTATTAATTGGCTGATGAAGGCTTTTGTTGGCAATTTTTAGTCTATGCATTCCATTTCAAGATCGTAGTGCATCAATAGACCAAGGTGATGCAGCCAGAGATCAGGGATGTGAAACGCAGTTCAACCTGGCCGGTAATTTCGGTGAGATTTGGTGTGGTCCATCCTAAATCCAAGGTTATATAACATGTTATAGTTACATGCAATTTTTTTATCATGTTTTATAATTCGGTTTATTATTATTATAATTCTGTTAGCTTTCTTATTTATTCTGTTTATTTTATTTGATTTTAAAAAGGAGACTTTTTACACATACTTCCATTATAAAAATATAGTTTCAAGTTTTAATTATAATAAAGCGTTTGTTCAACCAAAAACCTTTTGTTTTAACTACAATAAGGGTCATTGTAACTGATAATAATAATTGTGTAATACCGTATACTATGATACCATGAAAATCTCATACTTTTGCAACCCTAGGTAACTGGCTAGGAATGTCTATTAAGAAGAGAGAATGTTCACTTATTTTAATTAATAAAAAAGTAACAAAAAAAAACTGCCAGTGCAGTAATGTCAAATACACTTCTATTTAATATAGATTTTCAAGTCACAATATATTACACAGGTTGCTTCTCAAGTGTATCTTGTTTTAAAGATTTTTTTTATATTTTACAAGAAAGCAAAACTTTCTTGTAAAATATGTCAATATTTATGTCAATACATGATTTTGTGGATTTTTAACTGAATTAAACTATAGAAACCCTAAAGGAATTCAGAGAATTTTACTTAAAGGTAAGATCCTTGTTTCCTTATTATTAGTGTGTTAAATACAACCTCTTTACTCTTTACTCAAGGCACAAGCTGAATTGTCAGTTAAGAGCTGTTGATTAATCATTCTAATAATCGTTAAATTAGTTGATTATCAAAATAACCATTTGTTGCTGGCCAAATCAGGGCAGGAACATGAATGATGCCTGATAGAAACAAATGATGGCTGATAGAAACAACAAAACCTTTTGTTGGACTATTTCGAGTTTGATTATGAAACTTAAAAAAGCGAATGCATTATAATGTCCAGTCATACTATTTGTGGTTTTAATGTTGAAGGAAACAAATTCCACAAATCTGAAAGTACATTTGCAAAGCAATCATCGGAAGGAGTACAAATGATTCATGGCTAAAGATATGGAAAGGAATTTTATCGTTAATGATGAAGTCTGTGCTAGTAATCTGTGCTTAGTTTATGGTAGAATCTCAAACCATTTCTTATGTTATTGTTATTATGCACAAGTATTTTAAGTCTAAGTAAACTGTGCAAATATTCAACTCTTGATTCAAGTGTAATAAAAAGTTTTCCAATTAATCTTAAATTCAAAAAGTATTGCTTATTTTAGCTTATTAAAAACTCTGGAAGTGTTCTGTTAATTCCTAAACTAAAATGACAATAACTAAAACTGAGACTAAAATCTATAACAACTGTAAGGGCCACCCCTTATCATTTAGTTAAGACTGAATCTGACTCCATTATTAATGACTTCAATTGTATTAAAACTCAAATTTTAGGATTTTGGTACTAGATTATTTTATTACATTTTATACTTTTATTTTGTGTTCATTCATCTGGATTCCTGTTACTTGAGTCCACGTGCCAGCCGGGTACACCTGATCATTTCACAAACTGGTCAGTTTTGGATTATTATCCAAATTAGCCTAATTAACTAATACCATTCAGAAAGATTTCTCCCTGCTAACTCTTATATGAATAGTAGTTTTGTTTAATCCCACCTTGGTCTGCATACATTTAATAAAAATAAAACGATTGAAGGAACTAATACTATCTGGACAGGCCGACCAGCGCTACAGTATCCACCGATAAATGCATACTTGTGCAGCCCCCGGGGCCAGCTGTTTGCCAACTCGTCTGTCCCGAGAGGGGCCTCTGTCAGGGAGTACCAGAGCGGGCAGTGGGAGTTGTCTTGGGAGACAAAGAGATCTACCTGTGCCATGCCGAACCAGTCGCAAATCAGCTGGACCACCTGGAGGTGGAGCCTCCACCCTCCGCCGGGCGAAACCTGTCGCGACAGCACGTCTGCAATCGCATTGAGGTTGCCAGGGATATGAGTGGCGTGCAGCAACCTGAGTCGCTGCTGACTCCAATGGAGGAGATGGCAGGCAAGTTGTGACATATGACGAGAGCACATGCCACCGTGGCAATTTATTTACGCTATCATCACGGTGCAGTCCAAACGGATCAATACGTGCTTGACACGAATCAGCAAGAGAAACCTCCGCAGGGCAAGGAATTCAGCCAGCAACTCTAGGCAGTTGATGTGCCAACACAGCCGGGGCCCTACCCAGGAGCCAGCGGCTGCGTGCCCATGCACACGGCGCCCCAACCCCATTAAGAGGCGTCTGTGGTAACCACGACATATCTGGACACCTGCTGTAGGGGGACTCCAGTCCACAGAAAACAGAGGTCTGTCCAAGGGTTGAAAGTCTGATGGCAGGAATGGGTGATTAACATTTACAGTATGTGCCGCGGCGCCATGCCCATCTCGGGACTCGAGTCTGAAGCCAGTGCTGAAGCGGTCTCATATGTATCAACCTGAGCAGGTCTGCGACCACGGTCAAGGATGCCATATGCCCCAGGAGCCTCTGGAACTGTTTTAGAGCAACCGCTGTGCCGGGCTCGAAGAGTGCACCTGAGCACCGACTGCACATGCTCGTTCGTGAGGCGTGTTGTCATTGAGACTGAGTGTAACTCCATGCCGAGAAAAGAGATGCTCTTAACCAGGGTGCGATTGCTATTTTCCCAGTTGAAAAATAGTCTTGTTACCAGCTCCAGAGTGAACATCTGACTGCCTGGGTCTTCCATCTCAGGAGCGTTTAGGAGCTTTCCGGGTCATAGAAGGGGTCCTGGAGACGGGGGGCAAACACGAGCCTGTTCGATGTTGGGGCTGAGAGCTGGGCCCGAGGTGGAGCTGCCTGTTGTTTGGCCACAGGGGGGCGCCCTCGACAGGCAGGTGAAGCGCGGGCTGCGCAGGAATGGCGCCGTGGCATGATGTGGGAAATAGCCTCCATGTACCAGTGGGCCGCCCCACCATCAAGGGTAGTGAGAGCGGACGAGTGAAGGGGGCAGTTCCTGCCAGTAAAAGGTGCCCTCCACGACCTCGTCAACTCGTCATGCACCTCCGGTAAGAAAGGGCATGGCTGGGAGCGGCGCCTTGACCCGAGGTACCAATCATCAAGCTGTGAAGGCTGTGGGGAGGACGGAGGGTTCCAGTCCAAGCCCACGCTCACGGCAGCTCAGGCAAGCATGTCAGCCATCTGCACGTCGGCCTCAGACTGGGCGGGCTTACCCGAAGGTGGCAGCCCAGTCGAGTCCTCTGCGTCAGACGCCTGAACGCTCTCCGATGCAGTGGCGACGATATCATCCAATTCCGGGGGCTTAAGGGAGAACGCAGGCTGGCCGTGAGACTCAGTTTGCTGCTGCACAACCACTGGTCTCCAAAGAAAAAATCTTACGCACGCCACTTCCCTTTATACCCGTATGTCCGGGGGCGGAAACATGCAAATTCTGTCTGACAATTTCTCATTGGCCTTTTCTCATGTTCAGAGGTACGTGAGGCTCTCAAGAAAGACCCCTTGTGTCACTACATTCGACACAACATTGAGTGAGTGACAGAAGGGGAATCAGAGGTAATAACACTATTTAGACAGGTCGATATACATTTACATTGTTCCATACAGCCTAGATACACTTAGTTAATGATAGTTAGATAGTTAGTCAGAAAACTAAGGTCCCAGGAAGATGTGCATTATGTTCCAATGCTGGGCCGTTTGTGTGTACCAACTCTGATTGCAGATATTCGTTAACAAGGACTTAATGTAATCTACTAAAGCCAAACATTTCAAAATAAGTCAGAATAGAATCAAGTTTAACAATTTATTAGTCAGGTAAATATGTATAATGCAAATTACATAATCGATTTAGAAATTATCAATACAAAACTTCTCAATCTCAGATATTATACTTAAGAGTAGAGTGTGCATACCTGACATGTAAAAAAAACATGGTGTTGCATGTTCGAAACATGCAGCCCCATGGGGTTCATCTGTCTAAAGCATTCACAGCTGAGCAGTTTGCCAGGTTTCCTTAAATATCCAGACTGGAGTGATAATTGCATCAAATTACTTTGCACTTTGTGTTAAGATTACGGTCTCTTGACATTTTGTGAAGTAAATAGTGAATAAAAAAAGAATAAAATGTATGATAAAATATGTTTTCTTCATGACCATTGCATTAAGGGTCAGTGTCAGTGAATTGCATTAAACTGTGTTAAGATTTGTAAGCTTTGTTCTTTTATAAACCGGAGCATAATTAAATTGAGCACCATGTAGTGTATGTATTTATGCAACAATAATCAGAATATGCATGCCAAACATAAAAAAAATATAGTAATAACTGAATAATTTGTTTTTAATTGGCATGTGCACAGTATAAACAAATAGATTTGGCTTATCCACGCTTAATATGCTTTTCCACTGCCTGCTGCATTATGGTTCTGAAAGAGGTTCACAGATCCCTGGCCAAGCACAAGCAGAGCATCAGCTGAGGCACAAAAACAATGCCGTTTAGGTGAAAAGAAGTATATAGCCTAAAAGGGTTATATTTCTGAGCAAAATGTGTAACACTCATACACTTATACTCATAGTCGTTGATATAAAGTCAACAATGTAGAGTTAATTGCCATTGTTGGTCAATATCGCTTTCTGTGGCTTTTGGTGTGACTGCCTATGGTCCCCTTTTAAGAAATTAACTCATAGACTAAACCATCAATGATCGGTGTTTGTTCAAAGAATCATATCTCTCATGCACTGCCTAATATCACATAACACTGAGTAAAATCACAGGATCCTTTTCCCTTTTGTTGCAGGCTGTACCTGGACCTAAACCAATCTAAATCTTCCCTCCATTCCAACACATAGCCCCAGTGCAACACAAGGACAACAGAACACCCTTTATTTTTGACACTTTTACACTTGAACAATTTATTTCCCACTTTTTGGTCTTTCTATGTTGGTTATTATTTCAAATAAAGGCCTCTCTGAGGCCTGATGTCACAACCACCATGTCTGTCTCTTGCTCACCCTGCCACACCAGGATATACTGTATGTGTTGAGACATTGCTCCACTACCCAGCATGGTTAATGTCATGTCTACGAGGCTTTGAGCCGTTGGTTTATTGTTCCTACCTCCCTTCCCATTTCTAAATGTGAAAGCATGCTGACAGCAATGCTTTTTAAAACACTATAATGGCTAGTAGGCATTGTACATCAGTGCTATGGTTTTATGTATATGGCTCCCATAGCATCATCTTCTTGTGCAGCATCGAAGTTACCTTCTTGAAGAGAACGTCTCAGTTACTCACGTAAACTTGGTTCCCTGCTACTGATTTTTTTATTTTATTATTTTTGCTGTCACTGTACAAGAGATACTCTTTTCTTCCCTTTAAGTGAAGCTGGACTTCCAATTATGTGCTCTCAACAACGTCAGCATAGGCAATCAATTTAGACGCAGAGTCTCGTTCCCTACTTTCAGGGAACCATGGGTACATGAGTAAACAAGATGTTCTTTATTTAGTAAGAGTTATAGGCATTCTAACTTTGGAAAAACAAAACAAATGTTTTTTTCCCCTTCTTTTTCAAATTTGTACTCTCGCCATTGACATGTAATGCAACAATGGGTGCATAATTCAACTGATTTTAGTAATAGACCTACAGGTACCTATCTCTGTGTAAAAATAAATCATGTTAACCCAGTACTGGAAGTGACGTTATCTTCCGAAATGATGGACAGCAGAAAAGAAAAAAGAAAAGAAGGTACTTTATTTAACCTGTAGTTTGCTACAAAATATTTGGATTACTATGTAAATATCGATCCATGGCATTTAATATTTGAGTTTTCGTCATCATTTCTATATTTGTTTTACCAGTAAAAAAAAACAGAAAAATAAAAAATATTATAAACAAACTTTTAACTGAATTAAAAGTGATTATTGCACCTTAACATGACACAAAAGACAAATGTCCCAGCTGACACACATTTTGAGTCATACGTAATACTTGAGTTGAACATAGCCGTACTTTGATTGGCTGGGTAGAAATGTCTGATTTGATTGGCTTAGAAGGATGTACAATACCTTTTGAAAAAAAAATATATATATATAATAAATAAATATATATATATATCAATTCATAAAAGTAAAAAAAAAAGTTTTTGTAAATAAATAATATTTTTGAGATAATTCGGTCTCCATAAAATACCTTCACCTTAGTCATCATCATTGTAGGCATGCATCTAACAATTAAGATTTTTTTCTGAATTCTGAATTTTAATTTGACAGCCTTATTGCAAATAACCACACTCTGTTGTACAGAACAGGACAAAGCACAAAGACCATAAGTGACAAATGAATTTAGCTGTAGAGCGTGTGGCCTTTGTTCTTCTTTTAAAGTAGACCAACCATTATCTTCTTTGACAGATTGAAGAGGTGGAGGTGTATAAGAATGAAAATAAGAAGCTAAAAATCAAGCTTGCCTCCCTACAGACACGTATCTCAGACAAAGAGGTATGTAGAAACATCAGAGGACATTGATACATTTCTGTATGTGTGAGACGTGTGATTTAGACACAAACATATTCAAGTCACCATAGTGATTGCATTAAAGTGTTATTATTAGGTGTAATTATTTCTTGTGATCCAGTCACCTTGAGTATCACAGTCCCTAAGTATTCACCTTTACCATTTGCTCTCTATCACAGAGAAAGAGAGCTATTGTACTTTATGAACATCCTTATCTTTCCTTGCAAAAGCATTCCTTGTTGTTTAACATGTCAGGACAACCTTTCAGGCAGTGAACATTTACGAGGATGTTTTCTTTTATATTCTCTTGAGAATACACATATCATTGAAGGAAAATGATATCTTCTTACTATTTGACACTTTGCCACATAGACTAAAGATTTCCAAAGAGATGCTTTCATAAACATCCTGAGACCTTAACAGATTTAATGAGAGTATCGGCACACTTCAAACAATCAGCAACACAGGAACAGTGAAAATATTAATCTGTTGCCACAGGCTTCTGTCTACCTGTGTATCTATTTATATCTACAATAGAAATAAAGAACAGAAATTTAGACCAAATGTGAAGTATTCTGAGAAAACATTCAACCTGACAGTGAAATCCATGAATTGACAGTTAACTTCTTTAAAATATGATCTTTCAAATACAGTACTTATACTGTAGATTTAGCAGATATTTAATATATAGACGTTGGTGATGTGAGTGCTGTTTTGCACGTGTTTGTTTGAAGGTGCATGAAGATGAAGACACTCGTCTGAACGCTGAGCTCTCAGAGCAGGCTCACCAGACAGAAGCTGACCTTCATAAAGAGGAATCAGAGAAGTCTAAGATTGAGCTACAGAGGCTTCTGGGTCTTCTGCAGAACATGCAGTCTGAGCGTCTGGACCAGGACAAGAGAATCCTTGAGCTGGAGAGGTACATACAGTATAGTCCTTACTATGCCATTAAAGGGGTAGTTCACCCAAAAATTTAAATTCTCTCATCATTTACTCACCCTCATGCCATCCCAGATGTGCATGACTTTCTTTCTTCAACAGAACACAGATGAATGGGTGCCAAAATTTTGAAGCTCAAACAAATCACTTAAATCAGCATAAATGTAATCCATAAAACTCCAGTGGTTAAATGATTGTCTTCAGAAGTGATATGATAGATGTGGGTATGAAAAAATATAAATTTCACATTCTTCTTGTGGCTTTGGTGATTCACATTCTTCATGCACGCCGCCCCCTACTTGGGAGGAATAAGAATTTCTTGCAAAAAAGGACTTAAATATTGATCTCACCCACACCTAACATATCACTTCTGAAGATCACTGAAACACTGGAGTCATATGATTACTTTTCAAATAAGTCTAATGATGGACTACACTCTTATAATGGAATATATAGACTATCAATTACTTAAAAAAAACAACCATCAGCCAACTAAGAAGGACAATGCATCTATGTGAACTTCTGCAGTTAATCCGGGATGGACTTCAAAGACATTAGTCATTAATCTTACATTAATCAAAATCTTTGTTTAAACACTGTCCCTTAACACTTACCTAGTTTAATCATTGTAAACCATGACTTGCACTACACATAAGTAATATTGGCATATATTCATGATTTTCCCAAGGTTTTTTTTTCTCCATTAACCAACATCTTGGTTAGAGGGGGCCCGACTAGTGCCTTAAACTGGGACCCTTAGTATCTAAGTTACGCCACTGAATGTGACATTGTCTGACTTACTGCCATGCTCATGGGGAAATTAACATTCACAGTGACAGAAAACAACTTGCTTACATTTTCAAATGTTGCTCGAAGAAATAGATAGATTTCTTTCATCTTGTTTCTTTAACTGCAACTCTCTGAAATACAAAGGGAAGATCTGTCTGAACACGCTCATTGAAACCCCGCTAAAATTATATAGATTTGCCCCTTGAAGGTCTCTGTGTTGTTCTGTCTTTTCTGAGCACTAAAGTAAAGCAATTATTGTTAATAATTTGCACTTTACAAATTCATCCCGTTATTAATTTTATCTGACTCCAATTTTATATTAATCTGACTCCAATTTTAAATTGACCTCTGATTTAGATTAAAGCTCTAAATTCTTTCTGATTATTCTTTTATTTTAATCATTTAAGTTATTGATTACTCTGAATCCTCTTCTATTCATTTACATTTTGATCAGTTTCTAATGAGATTCAAACTGATAGTCTTTAAGTGGCTTCCTCCTACATTAAAGCTTCAGTTATGATAGAAATGATTCTTAAAATGGGATTCTCCTGCTCGGTTCCTCCAGAGAGGTTTCTCCTATTTTAAAGACCCAGTATTGATATAAATGATTTCAGAGGAATACAGAATAAATAAAAAAGTAACAATTTATTTGCCAGGTAGGATTTAAAACACAAGTTAAAGAAACAAGTCAAAGAACATACGTGGCAGTTGAGAAAAGTACATGTAATTGCAAAGCATGGGAAATCTGAATGCAGATTCCAATTATTACAGTTACACACATTGAGGTGTGGGATCATCTGGCTACAGAGAACCTTGAGCTCTGGGCCAGCTTTCCTTAAATATCCAGAGAGAATACACATTGTGTACCAAATGGTATTATCCTTTGATCAATGAGAATTTGGGGGTGAAAGGGTTCTTGGCTTCCTGGTGTTAAACCTTCAAGGAGGGGGATAGACCTCCAGAGTTATTCAGTATTTGGCATAGACCTTATAACTTTGTTGTCATTAAGTTTTATAAACCTGGGGACAAAACACTATACCAGACGCACCGAGACATTTTAAATGATACCAAACATGTTACACAAGTTACATTATTTGTATACATCAGATATGGACTTTTGTTACATACAGATCTTAGGTGAGTTTGAGGCGATTCTGGGCTGGAGGGGAATGGATGAGGAGGAGAGGGGAGAGAATGGGACAGATGTGGAAGGGCAACAACGAGGTGTGATTTTACAGTCTTCGCTCAGTGGGGTGTGATGCCTCAGGAAGAGTTGCTAATTGTGAGAAATTTCATTTGTTGATTTTCTCAAAGATCATACATTTGCTCTTTGCCTTTGAATGCAAACACATTGGCACCCCGCCTTACACCCCTCACACTTAATGGTCATCACATGACATGACTGTCTTGACCATCTGCAAGAGACTCTTCTGAAGAAACACCTATGGTGCCATGGAAATCTAAGACACTCATTTGACCTTTGATATAAACAATTTGCTACACTTAAATTAGACTAATAAGGGAGCATGAGACATTTACTGTGGAACGCCTGACCGTCATATGCAAAAACTCATCCAAGACAAAAGAGATTGAAGACTTGAATAAAGCAGGCTTTCTTTGGAATGATCTCTTTGTATTATCTTTTTTGAGCAGGACACAGAACTAATGCTCTGCTCATAACTTCAAATGTACAAAATTAACTTGTCAAGTGTATACACATATCAGTACATCTCATCTTAATCCATGAACAATCGCAAGACTTACTTTACTGTAATTTTATCCTGCACATAATCTGCCAAAGTCCTTAGAACTACCATTGAAGGTTTAACCTAATAATAACCCTGACATTTATGTTTCTCATTGAAGGTTTGACCTGATAATAACCCTGACAATTATGTTTCTCATAACGTGTAATGTATTATCCATGTTGTAAAACCAATTAATTAACCATTATGTTTTTTAATCAGGTATTTTCCTGTTTTGTAACTAGCACACTGAAAATTCATGAAATTATGTCATATTTACTATCATTGAGTTTCATTTGGCATGTTTTGAAGGCTAATAAAGGGTACTTTCTAATATATTTTAGCAATTTCATTATATAAAAGTTAATGATTAAACATTGCCCAATTTTGAGCGGGAAACAGCAACCTTAAGAACAAAGACTCATTAATCACCTTCAGAAGGAGAGACAGAGAGATGATCACATATATCTGAAAAGACACTTCTGATTGGCTCAAGGCACCTTTGGGTTGCAGCCAACCTCAACTAAACAAAACCTCCCTGCCTAGGAAGAACACTGTCTCCTCTCTCTTCTCTCTTGGCTCTTGCTCTTCTCTTAGCCCTTCGGCTGGCTTTGCTTCGGGCCCCTCTGCCCAGGTTCTGCACAATGTAGAGTTTAGGAAAGCTTGAAATACAAAGTTTTGAAAGGAAATCTCTTCTCTGCTCTGACTCACACATGTGAAGGGGAGTTGCGAGTCTCCCTTGCAGGAGGCCACGTTTCAAAGCCCTGCCTGATCATTCCAGCACTGAAACATCCAGCATCCAAAAACATAGAGGGAGAACAACCAGAACTTTCTATGGACCCAGCGAAAGAGTGAAAGAACCAAAGCAACGAAATGCAAGTACACCTCCTAACGTTTGCTAGCAAGTGCTGGAGTTTTACTTGATTATTTTGGGTAACCCGATTGCAAATCGAGATATAATCAATTAAGTATTGATGGTTCTCAGGGCTTGGCCTATAGACACCATAAAGTAAAAGTTTCTACATAACAGGTCATTTCCATTCACCTGCTGTTACAGCTCATTCACCAACCTGTGAATAGGACGTCTGGTCACCCAATACATTCCTGGCAGGTTGTGTCAAATACAGTGGTCTGTGGTATCATCCGCTAATATAGTGCTCAGAATCTGACCCTGCAAACAAGAGTCTGTGCTGCATTAGAGAACACTGTGAATACATTGATTTCAAAGGTGATGGTGTATCAGAAGGAAGGAGAAGGAAAACGCAAGGGTTTCAGATAGTGAAGCTCTGTCCTGCGACTAAAAGTTGTGAATGTTCCAACTTTTGCTGCAATGCACTCTGGTGTAGGCATCCGCTGACCAATGAGAATGTCTGATGGGAATAGTTACTCTGTGAAATAGAAAAATAAAAACATGATGGACAAACTCAAACATGCTGTGTATTCATTCCCTGTCTTTGATTATCTTTCTCTGTCAGGCTGAGAATATAGTAACTGTGGAGAGAAAGCCTGAATAAGAGTTTCAATGTTTATTGAAAATATATATTTATATATATTTTAAATAGCCATCTCTATCCGTGACAACCTCTTCCCTCTGTGGTACACCTTCAAAAGGTCCATTTGGTATAAGGACCTTTTGTAATCCCATGCGTCAAGTCATTTTTATTTTTAGTGCCTTTCACAACACACATCGTTTCAAAGTAGCTTTACAGAAAATAATGCATTAACAGAAAATAAAACCATAATATCTATAAAGTCTTAAGAGTCATCATTGTGTAATTTGATTAAATATGATTATGAAGTGCGTATAAAAATAAGTAATTAAATAAGAATTTTATTTAGACACCCAGTGAGCAAGCCAAAGGTGACTGTGGTAAGGAACACAAAACTCCATAAGATGTTGGTTAATGGAGAAAAATAACCTTGGGATAAAAAAGGCTCAATGTGTGGGCCCCTTCCCCTCTGGCTAACAGCATGAATATGATGCCAATATTACTTATTTATGTGCAGTGCAAGTCATGGTTTAAAATGATTTAACTAAGTAAGTGTTAAGAGCCAGTATTTAAACAAAGATTTTGTAAGAACTGTAAAATTAATGATTCATGTCTTTGAAGTTCATCCTGGATTAACTGCAGATATTCATATAGATGAATTGTCCTTTGTTAGTTGTCTGATGAAGGCTTTTGTTCGAAATTTATTGATAGTCTATTGTATTCTATTTTAAGAGTGTATTCCATCATTAGACCAAGGTGATGCAGGCCGAGATCAGTGAGGTGCTTCACGTCAAGATTTCACTAGTGTATTAGCACCCTCAGAATTGCGCATGCAAATTGCGCATGCAAATTGCGTTCAGCAGCGACATTGTGGGAGTGTTTGCACCGTTGCCTTACCAGGTGCTAAACCAGCACAGAGAGCACTTGCAAAAAAATTTAACCGGCTGCAATTAATTTGAGTGAAGCTGCCCCTAAATGTTTTATGCATTTTATTTGTTGAAATAAAGTCTGTTTTATTTATTTTGACTGCAGCTGAGTATAAGTGAATGCATATGAAAGTCATGTTCATGCATGTATGTTTTTGCAGTTTAGTTGTGTTTGTGCCTCCATGTGTTTTTATGACCTACCTGTGGTTCTGCTGTATGAAGCTGTCTATTGCATTTACATTTACGCATTTGGCAGATGCTTTTATCCAAAGCGACTTACAGTGCAATTATTACAGGGACAATCCCCCCGGAGCAACCTGGCGTTAAGTGCCTTGCTCAAGGACACAAGGGTGGTGGCCGTGGGGTTAGAACCAGTGACCATCTGATTAACAGCCCTGTGCTTTAGCCACTACGCCACCACCACTCCCACTATTGTTACAATAAAACTCTGTTGGGTGTTATTTTGAATCCATGAATAACCAGAGGTGTCAGAAGTTGGATCCTCTCATGAGTTTAACTGTAATCTTCTGACACAGCGTGTGGTTTGCACAGTAATCCACATTCCACAGCAATCCTACAGCCAGCTGGCATGCAGGCAAGGCAAAGCCGCATTCAATATGTATGCCAAGGAAAAAAATGGCAGGAGACCCTGTGCTTTGACGACAGCCCAAGTCAGCAGCCAGGTGCCGGAGTACTCAATAGCATGACTAAACAATGGCAATGCAATAGTGTGACAATGAAGACAACAGCAAAACTCTAATGCTACGATGGTACCAGACTCTTGGAGCTCTACCTTGCCACAGTCAGGATAAAGTAGCCATTCATCTGGCACTTGCCTTTGAGGGGGCACACACTCCAAATGCTGTTCAATCTTTCCTTAGCATAAAGACAACAATTGTTGTGGAGTGCATCACCTAACCTCAACTTTTAGATGTCAACAACACTAGACTGCCAGCAACTGTGTCAAGAACAGGAAGAGGATCCTGAACTGGCATGAACTATGAACCCGGAGAGCATAGTGCTCTGTTCCCAGTGGTGTACTCTGTGCATCAATCATGTTTTGATTTGTTTCTCCACTGTGTCCTCAGGATTATTCATGGGGCAACAGGTGTGGGACACTTAGGCAAGGCAAAAGTAATTTTACATACACCATAGTCCTTATATACAGTTTATAAGTTATATTCTAGAACCCACAGGGTAGCTCACAGAGGTCACACACAACTGTGAAATTGATCCTTAGTAAAGTAAAATACTGGTTTGTTGTAATTGATTTTCTTTGCTTTTCCAAGATAGCTCAGGGAAAACACAGCATGATAAAATTGTAGTGACAGACAGGATTGCTGAACCCCACACAATATCAGTCACAAACATTGCCTTGAAAGCACAATGAGTTATGTTAAAACATCTGCCTAAAATTAGTTACAATGCTGAATTTTCATTCAGTGTTACATTATGTACCTGACACACATCTAATAGCTAAAATATGATCTGTTTTAGAAACGTCAAGGAGCAGAACCAGAAGCAGTCTGTGAATCCTGGCCAGCTTGGAGAAATGAGTCCAAATGTTCCCAGACAGGTAAGAACACCTTTCATTATGGTCACTTCTATGCTGCAGCAGTAGCTGATGATATGGGAATGCTATATGGGCTGAAGCCCATACAGAATCCCACCAACATTGGACATTTGAGTGGGTACAAATGTGTAAAATGTATTTGCGTTATTTCATAAGGTGAGCGGATAGATTGCAGATCTAAACTAATACTCTAAAAATGTATAGTTTTCTTTCATTTTGTTATGTAACCTTTATTGGAGGCTGTCAAATAAAATATTAAAATATTTATATAATAAAATGACTGTTATTATCACTGTATTTACTGTAATTTATATATTGGACTGACATACAGGCAGTGTTCCCTTAAACTGTTGCAGAACCAAACATATGAAGTACATATTTGTATAGAGACTTTAATAGAGTAAATTGTAGTGTTGTGGCGTGTGGAAAACATTTCTTCCCTCTCAGTAAGAAAACTCTCGAAGTCAGGAGTTCCAGGTATCAAACGTTAGAGCTTATTGAGCAAACCTTCAAACCCGGAGGAGAAATAAGACCAAATATCTCCCCTCACATTTGACTAGAAAGAAGTAAAAGATCTCATCGCTCCCTAGCTAAGTTCTTTCTGGAGGGTAACAGCAATCAAATTCTTGTATAAATGCATGTGCGTGCAAAAGTGGTCTTGCGTTCTGTAGAGTACATCAGTGACTGGACTTATTTCAGTAGGTTATCCTACTACAGTGATTAGACAATATCAGTAGATCAGTAGACTATTCAGCATATTATACGTCCCATGGTGCCAGAGGAACTCACAGACATTTCCGGTTGCCTGGAGTGTTATCTGGTGGTGTTGGAGCAGACATCGGCTTTTTAAACCTCTAGTAGAGTCTTACTCTTGCTGCTAAGCACTGTTTGTGGATCCTGTTGTTGTGATGTCTAATTCTCTGGACCTCCAGTGGCACTTCCAGTTTCAGAGTTCATAAATGCATAATATGTCATTCTACAGCAATTTACTTGGTTAATAGTACCTTCAGAGATTATTCGAACAATAAATAATACTTTTAAAACATTTATCAAGTGCATATAGTGCATATAATCACAGTAAACCTTATCATTGTTAATTCTGGTTACATTACCTATTTACATTACATCGTAACATGGATAATAATTTGCTTCAGACCTTCATCATTCCCTTTCATTCACATGGTTTTATTAAACAACAAACATAATTTAAAAGAAAATAATCACTTCAGGAAGGGGTATATGCCAAAATAATAAACATAATACACTCTTACACTCAAAATCTTCCTGCCTAATCTATCCAATCTAGAATGCTAACTAATTTTATTATAAAAGTAAATACAATGAAAATACTGACTCCCTTGCTATCCAAAAACAAGATAAAATTCAAAATAAAGAGTAAAAAAGAAAAGGCTCCCCTTCCCTACCATTCTTGTGTAATTCCAGGATTTTACTAGAATTCATCCAGCTCATCAAGTCCAGGGCCTATGGTGAACCCAATATCAACTCCAGATGGCTTTACAGACACATTAAGCATATGTTTGGCTGCAGCATTGGCCATCATTGATCTGAGGAGAGGTACAACACAAAAAAACGACAACACAAAAATAACAATAGCTACAGCCATTATGTACTACTTGAGTAAGCCATTCTCCTCATGACCCAAATAATTTGTCAAACCATTTTCCAATATGTTGATCTCTCCCAGCATTTGCAGTCACTTCTTCTCGTAAGTTTTCAGCTTTTTCATTGCTGTGGTATAGGATCCATCAGGAGCTGTATTATTTGGAATATAGGTTCAGCAGTCAGCTCCAAACATTACACAGACACCACCTTTTTCTGCCAATAGCCAGTCTATTTTGCCATATAATTTTGCTTGTTGAAGCTAATTGGTCACCTTCAATGCTTCGTCAGAGAATTCAGTGAATCTCTGCTTATTATAATACATTTAATTGATCCATTCTGCATTCTTTTTAGTTGTTATCCATTCAAATATAGACTCAAAACCTGATTTTATTTAATCTCTAGCTATACATTTTTGTGGTATTCCTCTGGGTTAAACAATAGCATCTATTATTAGGGTCAGACTTATATGCTCTTTTCACTCTATGTTTGTTTTGTACAGTTTTTCTAGATTCAGTTTGGATTTCAGAGTCTTCTGGGCCCCATGTTAACATAGTTACTTATTGTGCAAGTCTTACTCTAGTAATACACTTCCAATTTTTTGATTATGTAATTTTTTCCCACCACATATCCAAAAATAATCTGCTATGGGTGCTGTTTGTTCTTCATACAAGTCTATCACAAGTGGCACTACAGTTTGTTTGACATCTCCTACATGCCCTCCTTGCAAAGTTTTATTTGGGCATCTTGACGGTCCTGTTATTGATTCTCCCTGTATTGTGGTTGTATCATAGGCTCTTGCCGTTAGGTCATGCAGTTTCTCATCTAAATGACAAGTTATTGTACAGTTGCCTTTACATTTTCGCACAATAGTCTATTAAAGGGTCTGTTACATATGCTACAGGTTTATCACTTTTTCTTGCAGTTACTCTAACATATAAGCTTTTACATAAATGTTCCCAACCATTCATTTCATAATATAAGTAGAATTCAGGATTTCATAATATGGCCAAACATTCAGCTGGGCAGAAAGGTATTATATCTGTTTTGTTGCAATTTTGCAAATTATGTTGTGCACATTGTGTAAAATCATGTGGGTTGTGCACTACCATAAGTTCTTTCAAAGTGGTGAACATAGCAGACAGTTAGACATTCCTGATTGTTTGGCTATGCAGTCTGCCCATTTGAACTAATCATTATGATGTGCACTTTCTAATAATTACTCTCTTTTCAATATCAGGCCAATTTCATAATCTGTGTCATTATTAGGCACTTCCACTGGTAATTCTGTAGTCTGATTTTGTGTGTCATCAGTATGGCGTTTTGGTGGCAATTTTATATATTTATAATCTATAACACCATATGGATCATGATCGTCTTCATAACCAGAAGATCTTCTTTTAATGGATTTATTTTCTTGAGTACCTTGTGTTGAGTTAACGAAAGAGGATATCATCAAGCTCTGAGAAGTTGATTGTTTAAAACTCTCCTGACCCTAGTGAGATGTTTGGTTGGAGAGGCCCTTCATGCTCTGAGTCTGGGGAGTGGTCACTGGAAAGCCTTCTGAAGTAGCCGCTGCAGCAGGTGTACCAACATCAGTATCAGAACATTTCTCACCTTCTAATTCTGACCCCACTGGTCGTAGTACATCCTCCTGCAGCTGTAATTCATCTCTAGCTTCAGCATGCTCATCTGCCCTAAAATGAGGTGTAATGTTGTCACTATTTTCTCCCTCCTGCTCTGAGTTTGCCTTTTCTTGTTCAGCTCTTTCTTGGGCATTGGCTTCAGGCTCTCCTTCAGTTTCAGGAAAATCCATGTCTACATTTGCTGGTCTTGGTATCTCATATTAGGCACCCTAGTGCAGTTATTTAAATGATACCACGTTGTGCTACCATCTACCTGCACTGCTGTTGGGGTTGATCTCATTACTTTAAAAGGTCCTTCCCTTCTGTGTTCATTCCATTTTCTCCTAAAAACTCTAAAATAGACTTGGTCTCCAGGAACTATGGCTTTGTGTATAGCAGTTAATTGTCTCATGTAAGTACTTAGTGCTTAATTGTTCTGTAATCTGTACAAATCTGTAATTGTTCTAGTGGTGGGACTTCATAATGACCTCTCAAATATGGTGCTGGCATGGGTCTGCCTGTTAACATTTCATGTGGTGTTAGATTAGTGATTCTATTAGTCTGCATGTGGTAAGACATCAATTCAAGTGGTAGAGCATCTACCCAATTGAGTCTAGTATCAGCACAAATCTTGTTGAGCTTAGCTTTGAGCATCAGTCACTCTTTCAACCATTCTCTGTGACTGTGGATGGTAGATACACCCTGGCCTTTGTTATATTCTCAACTGCTGTATCACTGTTTTCACTGTTCTTTGAATGAATGCTGAACCATTGTCAGAGCTTATTTGAGATGGTATGCCAAATCTTGGATTCAAATCTCTGGTCAAACATTTGATCAAAGTTTGAGCTCCCTGGTCTGCTGATGTTACTGCTTCTACTCACCTGCTGAATCTTTCTATTATCACAAACATGTATCTTTTTACTCTTACTGATTTTTTCATGTCCACATAATCCAATACCGGATGTTTAAAGTATCCTTTTGGGACTGGTATGTGACCTATTGATGCAGATATACCTTTTCTGACATTGTTCTGGGCACAAATGTCACACTCAGCCAAATATTAATCTACCATGGTATGGGGTACCAATATCCCTGTCTTTTTATTTTCCTAATTTACATTTATGCATTTGGCAGACGCTTTTATCCAAAGTGACTTACAGAGCCCTTATTATGGGGAAACCTTGAAACCAGTTTTCAAAAAAATTACATTTCTCAATTTGTAGTGCTGCTCCTTCTGGCCATACAATTATGTATTGTGTGCTCAATGGAATTTCTTGCCTTTTGTGTCACTTAGCCATTTCTTTTCAAGCTCCGGGTCCCTTCCAGAATCATATATTATGGTCCAATGGAATTACATTTTTGGCATGCTTGGTTCACTGAGCTGTTCTTTAATGTATTTATCCCATTTGTTTACAGCTTTTTCTACATCCTCTCCTAATCTCCTAGCCAATACATATTTGCCTGTTGCTCTTGATGTTCTTGAAATTTTGTGACAGTCATTTGTTTGATTCCCCTAATATCTATGTATATTCCATCCAGAGAGCACCATATCTGTAAATTAATTTCACTTATAGCATCCCTCCTTTACCGGTTGACAGGTGTTTGCTCTGATATTAGAATGGGAATTTTTTATTTCTGCATCATTTACTTTTATGCTGACTGGAGCTGTCATTTGAATTAGCTGCGTGAGTCCGGAGAATCCTTCTGTCTTTACAAGACTTGGGGCAGTGAAAGACATAATTTGGATTTGTACACATAAACATTGCTCCAGTATCTAGCATAACTGGTGTTGTCTTGCCCTCTATTTTAACCTGCAGCATAGGTTCTTGATCAGCATCAGATTATATCATTGGAAGCTGACCCCTCCCCATAGGATCCTCTCTGCAGCCCTAGTAGCCCTGATGTGGTCCATGCCATGGATTGAGTGGACCTGGTGCTTGAGCTTGGTATTCTTGCTGCCATGGGGCTTGGACTTGGGGGTTGGTTACTTTGTCATCGATTAATTGGGCAATCTCTTCTGTTGTGTCCATGCTGATTGCATCCCCAACATATTCCTGGTGGGCCTCTAGGGCCACTGTTCTGTCTACCTCTTCCTCCTTGTCGTGGCCTATTCCAGTTTACATTGTTTGGTTGTTCTGGTTTTAGGTAGATTACAATTGGTGCTGGTGGCTGTGACGCATTTCCTGCTGGTGACATTGTATTCTGGGAAACAGGTACAGGTGGTACCAGGGCAGACTGGGCAGCAGGTACAGGCACATTTATGGGAGCTATTGCTACTGATTTTTCTCCTTTCTCTTTACTGCAGCTTGAATCTTCTTCTTTTTTCCAGTTAGTTCTTCGAGCTGCAGTTGTGTCAGTTTTCTCTGTAGTTCTCTTTCTTGATGTTTCAATCTCAACTCATTTCACCTGTGTTGTTCTACAGCATGAGTTACATGTTCACAGCACTCCCTGTGTGATTTTGAGTTTAGTCCAAATACATCTTCCAGCTTTTCTTTCAATATGTTTACGTGTACAAGTCCAAATTATGCCTCTCACTGCCCCAAGTCTTGAAAATGGCAGTTCTGAATAATAAAGTAATTACTTGGTCTGCTTCTGGGTTTTTGTCCAACTCTTGTTTCTTAGTTGTCTTTGAATGTAAGTACTGGGATTTTCTGCTTCAACTATTGGTTCTCCTTTCAGAGATCTTGCATCCATGTGTGTTGGGTATTCTTTTCTCAATTCTTCCCAAATGTCGGTGCGATATCTGTCAAATGCAACTCAATCCTGTCTTGTATTATAAATTGCTCCTCTAAGCTGCACTTTTTTAAGGATCTCGTTCATCTTGGATCCTCCTAGACATTTGGCCAATAATGCTTTAATATCACCAATAGAGAAAAAAAAAAGTTTTCCCATCAGCTCTTTTTCAACCATTCCGATCCATTTTCCAGCTCCCTCATGGATGTCTGGAAGGCGGATTATCAGTCAATCAAGGTCCTGATTGGTCCATGGCACATACTGTCCTTTCGTGCCTTTGATTAAAATTGGACACTGTCTTTTCAGATATTTACTGGGCATATCTGCATCACTGGAATATTGTTGCTGCTCTTCACTGTATGGTTGCATATCACTTGGATGTCTTCTGGGTTGATGCATATGGCCTGAATCTTCATCAGGTAGTCTCAGGCTGTCTAACCATTTATTGATTAGATGCACATTGCTTGGGTACTCACTTGGTAGATGCATGCTTGTTGTTCTTATCAACCTTCTTTGTGTGTCTCTTGTCCAGCATGTTTCTCTTTTGGAACATCCTCAAGGACCAGGTTGCCTGTGACATATTTATATTATCTTTGAGGGCTGTTTGAGCGTGCTCTTGGAGTTAAGAGTCAGCGTTTTCTTCTCTTTTCTTTGTTTGCTTCTCTCTAGCTATTTGCTCCCCAGTCTCTACTATCTCTTGCTACAGTTACTTTATAATTTTTGTTAAGCCTCTCTTAGTTGTAAATCTTGCCCGTGGCCTGCCTTCCTCTTCTATTTCTTGTTCATTTCTCAGTTCTGCTTGTCTTTGTGACATATTCTGTTCCTCTTCTTGTCTTCCTCTCATCCCTGCTAATGCTGTTGTCACATTTTGGTAGGCGTTCATGATCTCCACGCCTTCTGAGGTTATGTTTCCCATTTCTTCTCTAATGCTTACCCCTTCATTATCCCTGTCCACATTGTCAGCTTTTATGTCTATATTCCCTTTTATTTCATTTGTTCCTGATATGGCAGGCATTTATTTTGCAGGTTGGTCAAGAGGTGGTCTCTCTGTATTTTCATTTTATCATCTAATGGTCTTTTTGCCTGTCTCTCAGCTTTTAATACTTTTATCCCATGATTTTTAAATAAATTAAATACTTATTGTTCTTTTTCTCCTTTGTCTTCTCTTTTTTTACTCTTGTTTTTGGCTTTGTGATTTTTTTATCAATACCTCCATTTCTCTACACTCTGCTTGCCATTTTGTGTTTAAGCACTTTGTTATTTTCTCCCATTTGTTAGACAGATCCCTTATTATGTCTTTACATATTGGATACATTGAGCACATCTGTTCTACTGGTTTTGATGCCATTGTTGCTTGACGTTTATTATCAAATTGTATATTATATTTTATCGTACCTCTATAACTCCAGCTCGTGTCTATCCTAAACTAGTCTTCACTAGGCTGGTCAGACAAGGATCACTAAAAGTATCTGACCCCTTACTTCCCCTGGGCTTTTGCTTGGTTGAGGACTTTTCACTGTTCCTAAAGTATTTTATTAGTCTTTCTCAGATATTTCAGAATGGCATTTATTTGTTTTCTGTTTAATGGTTTTACAGGCAATTCCTCTGCTCCTAACCAATGCAAACTGTTCTGCATCCAGATAATGTCTCATCCTAGACTAATTATGTCAAAACTCCATAGCTCATCTTCAGCAAACCAGTTACCTGTGGCAGCTATTCCTCCTGCCCAATGCATAAAAGTGAGAGATGGGATACATTTTTCTTGACAGCCTCCCCATAAATATAATAAGAAATATTTAATTAACTTCTATCACAATATTCTAAATGAAAAGGTTTGAGGAAGTCAATCAGGGCTTCCCGTTCTTCTTTGTTTAAAATTCCTCTTCATCGTTTTCCTCTCTTTCTCCCTTTCCCTCTTCTGTTTCTATAAGAATCACTCATTATTTACAGTGGTTGATTGCTGTTTCTTTTTAACATCCATATATTCCACCCACAGCTGTCGTTTTCGCCCTGGGTCTCTGCTCAAAACAATTGCCACCACTACTTTTCCTACAGTTCCATTTGTTGTGTAAATTGGTGTTAAGTCTCATCTATTGTTTCTATGAAATAACACCTTTCTGCAATTTCTTCTTTGCTGCAATTTCATTTCTTTTATCAACAATTGTGTTTCTTTAACTGGATCACTGACTACAATTTTGATGGTGTCCAAATAATCAATAAAGCCAATATCTTTGAATATTTGTAGTTCTTAAAGTGATTGTTTCACACTTTTTCATAATTCATTTTATAACTATGAAATACTTAACCTAATATACCCATTTTTTTTACAGCACAGTTCTCATGAGAAAAACAATTATATGGACATATATCAGCACACTCAACCACACGCTCAGAGTCTAATCTCACACATACAGCAAAACAAATTGCAGCCAGCATAAGCACAACTCAGTCAACATAAACACATCAACCAATTTAGCCAATGTACTACAACAATGCAATTAAGTTTGTTCGGAACTCAACACAACCAATATACATATTTACATCAACTTATTGAACATATCAACATAGTTACACTATTCAGCACGTGCTTTTAAATATCAAAAACATCTTAACTATCACAACGCCCCTCTTGGTTGGCCACACCTCTTGCGTGCCTGCCAATTCAGCCCTAAATGCAGTGCTATTTTGGGAACAATGCCAACCATCAATTGTGAGCTCATTGTTTCTCAGCCATTTCAAAGGCCACCATTCAATGTGGGCTCCTTATCCCTACTGGTGTCACTGCATCTAGCAGTATCCGCAGGATTTCAAACTCTGCCAATTCAGCCCACCCCTATCTAGAAGTGCAGTAACTACATGACCTGCCAATTCAGCCCACCCTTGCCAAGGAGTGCGGTATCTGCTGGATTTTATGCGCTTCAACTTATTTACAAACATATTTACATTTGCATGCACAGTTTTTTTAAACCTGGAACCCAGTTCTCTATTTCATCCAATTAGTCATTTAATTAAGTTTGAGACTGTAGAGGCCTTTTTTAGAGTTACCACATGGGCCAAACAAATGTTTTTAAGTGACGAATGTAACTAACGAATGTTACAGAAATAACTACAAATGCACTAAGATATATTGGTAATGGATGCACTCCTTTTGAAAGTCTTTCCTGTGGCAGCATATGGAAGGATATATATTTTATTGCAAGCGAGGATTTACCATTAAATGGAGGCAGCATCATTAAAACAGGAGTTCCCTTTACAAAAAGCTTCACTATGATGCTGCGCTTTTGCTAAGCACTATGGGGAACAATCCTAGTTTTGACCGAGCTGTGAATAATGTGTGTAACACGTCAATGAACATTGACCGGAATTTATAGCCTCGGCTGATGTAATCATTAGATGCACCTTAGGCCAGGCTATAAATGGATGCGTCACTAGGTGTCGTCAGAAACTCTTTTTTCAGAGCAATTCTGTGTGTTTTACAAACCCTGTCAAAACTTTCTTTCCTCTGTTAGGAGTTAGAATTTGTTAGGCAGTGTGCAGTGAACCTTTTTCTCTTTTCTCTTCTGTTTAGAAAATATTATATATATATATATATATATATATATATATATATATATATATATATATATATATATTCAAAAAAAGAAAAGAATGAATGACTGAAAGCCGCAAACGACGTAAAGAGGATACGCATCAGTTTTTGCTCTGTTTGTTTGGGGAAGAGCACGCTGCTCTCGCATTGCAGCAGGGCGGGTGCGAGCACTGCGATTTGCTCTCAGGCAAAGTGCTTCACGCTCGCCTCGCTTGCTTCCGGGAGTCAGCACTCACGAAAAAAAAAAGAGATCGTTCGTGGGGCTCTTGCATGGATTTGGCTGAGGAGCAAGAGACGGGTTGATCCCTTTCTCTCGCTCTCTCTCCCAAACCCAGCTGGTCCTTCACACGATCTCGAAGCGCGTTCCGACACTTCTTCGGATCATGAGGAGGATCGCGATTCTCTTTCCCCCCCTCCTCGGGGGGCTGATTGTGGTTACGCATACATGGCACAAATGCGCCTGCATGCGTTTCCTTCTACTAAAGTTCATATTACAGAACCAGTCAACTGCCAGTTTGCTTCAGTTCTGGATTTTCTGTAGAAAGAACTATCAGCGGGCACTTGCCTCGCCACTGCCAGGTTCTATGTGGCCACTGCGGTTTGCCACAGCTTGGTGGGCGGGGTGCCCTCTAAGAGACATCCTCATTATTGCCCGGGCCTAGGAGGCGCACGGTCAAGCTTCGCCAGTAGGTTTTAGGGAGCACTCTACCAGAGGGCTCTCCACCTCTAAAACCTTGGCTAGAGGTCTCCCTCTGCAGCAAGTTTGTGATGCGGCAGGTTGTCCTCTCCGCACACATTCATTGGACTTTTATAGTTTGGATGTTCTGCACTCCGGGCTCTTATGCCCTTGAGTCGACATCTCAGCTCATGCCTGAACAAGTTTGTGATGCGGCAGGCTGGTCCTCTCCGCTCACATTCATCAGTTTTTATGACAAGTTTGTGTTGCAATAGGGTTCTCTTCGCACACATTCATCGAACCTTATAGTTTGGATGTTCTGCACTCTGGGCTCTTATGCCCTTGAGTCGACATCACAGCCCATGCCTAAACAAGTTTGTGATGTGGCAGGTTGTCCTCTCCGCACACATTCATTGGACTTTTATAGTTTGGATGTTCTGCACTCCGGGCTCTTATGCCCTTGAGTCGACATCTCAGCTCATGCCTGAACAAGTTTGTGATGCGGCAGGCTGGTCCTCTCCACATACATTCATAAAAATTTTATGGTTTAGATGTTTATGCTACTCCGGGCTCTTATGCCCTTGAGTCGACATCTCAAGCTCATGTCTGAGACCTCTCGCATTTTTGTGAGTACACTGCATGACCGTAGGGGTCCGGACAGCCCCCAGTGCGGCGGCGTGGGTATTGCGTTCCCCATAGCGCAGCATCATAGTGAAGCTTTTTGTAAAGGGAACGTCTCAGGTTACATGTGTAACACTTATTCCCTGAAAAAAGCGGAACGAGATGCTGCACTTCTTTGCCGCACTGGGACGTCCCAGGACTGCTCTTCAAAAAGAAGTATCTGACGACACCTGGTGACACATCCATTTATAGCCTGGCCTCAGGTGCATCTAATGATTACATCAGCTGAGGCTATAAATTCCGGTCAATGTTCATTGACGTGTTACACACATTATTCACAGCTCGGTCACAACTAGGATTGTTCCCCCATAGCGCTTAGCAAAAGCGCAGCATCTCTTTCCGCTTTTTTCAGGGAACAAGGGTTACACATGTAACCCGAGACGTTTTCACTTACATATATCATTGTAGAAATTCACTATTTACAGTGAGCTATGATTAATTTAACCCATGATTTAATGTATCCAATAACAAGGCAATTAAGGAGATTAAGCAAGTAGTATTTGGCTGGTCATGTGTTCCTAACATGGCAGCCCCCATGAGGGGACCCTCTCCATGTAGAATAAAAGTTTGTTACTGGTATGACTCGAGTATCCATCTCTTATGAGTGGTCTTGATTGTTTTTATAATTTGTCTTATTTAATTAATTTATCCACAAATTAATTTGTTTAGGAGTAAAACCTTTTTTAATTAGCAAAAAGAGTCCACCTTTAATATACAATTATGCTTTTCATGTAAATTAATCTTGTTTCCCGGATGTTATTTTTACAGTGAAACAAGTCAAAGATTACTGTTAAACGGGGTAATATCACATCATTCCAAAGGTAGTGGATTTGAAAAACAGAGGCAAATCATTCCACAATCTTGGGGCTGCAAAAGAAAAAGCCCAGCCACCCATTGCACTTTAAAATAGACCTGGGAACATTAAGGCAGAGCTGGTGGCTAAACAAATGGACCTCTGGGATTGGTGAAGGCTGAATTAGACTGAAATGTACTTAGGTGCCAATCCATGCAAGGCTTTGAATATAAAAACACCTTGTTTTGGATTCTTTTATCAGCAGCCAATGTAATGCCAAAACAAGTGAAATATGATACATTTTTCTTTATTTGTTAAAATCCTGGCAGCAGTATTTTGCACAAGCTGCAGGTGAGATAAAGAGGACTGAATGATTCCCAGATTCAAGGCATTATAGTAGTTCAAACAGGAAGAAAAGAAAGTATGTATAACTTTCTCTAAATCAATAAAAGAAAATGACAGATTTGAGTTTCAGCTTTGAGATCTTTCATAAATGAAAATACATAAATAACAGTTTTCGCAACAACAAATATATATAAAATTTAAGCTTGGAGGTTAAAGTGACACAGATTTTTAGCATGGGAGTGCTTAATACCAGTAGCCCAAAGCTGTCAGTAATATCTTTGCCATATCGATTTTGACAAAATAACAAACTCCGTCTCATCCTCATTCTGCTGGAGAAAGTATTCCCCAACCAACATTTAACATCATCCAAACAATCATGAAGAGATTTATCAGAGAGGTGATCAAAATGTGATAAACATTTGTTTTTAATTAACCCTAAGTGGAGTATATATAAAGAAGATGAAAAAAAACAGGACCCAGAACTGAACCTTCTGGAATCCCACAAGTACTTTGAGCAGATGATAAAGAGAATTTCCCAATCCTGACTGAGCAAATTCAATCCTGTACAGGAAGAAAACCACTCAAGGGCCGAGCCCTGAATGCAAACATGATGCCTGTCTTGTTTAGTTAAGACAGCACAGCCTTTGACTCTTTTATTCATGCTAAGATCTAAAAACATCAGTGCAACATAATTTCCACAATCAACTCCTTGCAAGAGATTGTTCGTAAACCTAGAAGAGCTTACTTTGTGTCCAGCTCTAAAAACCTACAGAAACCTGTCAAAGATTTTATTCTTTGTTAAAAAGTAAGTTAGCTGCATAGATTCTCCAAGATCTTTAGATGTAAAAGGTAGCCAAAAATCTTTAAAGTCCAGGTGGTTTAAGTTTTTTTTAAAAGAGGCTGAACAACCGCATGCTTAAAATAAACCAGAAAAAGGCCATACATCAGACTACTGTTTATAATAGATAAAATGCTTAAACCAATAATATCCACTACCTCTTTAAAAGGTGAGAAAGGACCACATTGCTAGAAGAACAAGTGGCCTTCATGTGTGAAATAATGGGTTTTAAATGTGAGAGGGACACAAACACCAAATGAAAAATTCACTGATACCAGAAACTTTATCAATTATATAATTTAAAAACTTTTTTTAAAAGTCTATTTTTTAAGTCTATGGCTGGATTAGAAAAAGTGGTAATAGGTACAGTACTTTTATTAATGGTGTCAAACAGAAATCTTGTATTATTGCAATTTCGTGAGATAATCCCCCAAAACTTGTTAGATCTGGCTAAAGGCATAGTTCACACCAAATTGAAAATGATCTCATCATTTTCTTACCCTCATACCATCCCAAATGTGTATGACTTTTTTTTAACACAAACAAAGATTTCAAGCAGAATATTTCAGTCCTGTAGTGCCTCACTATGCAACTAAATGATAACAACATTTTGAAGCTTTAAAAAGCACATAAAAGCAGCATAAATTTAATCTATAAGACTCCAGTGGTTAAAAACAAGTCTTTAGAAATTATATGATATGTGGGTGAGGAACAGATCAACTTTTAATTCCTTTTGCAGTATAAATTATCCTCCCTGCCCAGTAGGTGGCAACATGCACAAATAATGTAAATCACCAAAAACACAAGAATATAATGTGAACATAAAAGTGGAGATTTATAGTAATAAAGGACTTAAATAAAAAAAGAAGGGTATATGATCAGTTACCATCAGTTAGAGGGCTGCCAGTTACCCTGAAAAGGATGTGTGTCAAGGGTGTATTGGAACATCAATGCAGCACCTGTTGAAAAACATTGTTATCTTTGGATCAGTGTTGAAGACGTCTCTGAAAGAAATGGCAGAGTAAGCAGAAAAATAGAGCTTCTGGCAATAGTTAAGAAGGAAGGATTAAAAGTGGGTTGTGCAGAAGTGAGAAAGTTGGAATAGGGAAAAAATGCAATTATGTGGTGAGGCAGCATGTACTTATCCGGGGGGGGGGGTGGTTCTGTAGGGGGATTGAGTGGGGAAGCTAAACCAGGCCAAGCTATGCACTAGAGGGGCAGCTGATGGAGACTCGCACTTGCTTCTCACATTACTCTCCTACATCATTTGGAGGATTAGTTTTAGGCACTACATGGTTGCTTGGCACAGACTGATAGTTTGTGTTTTTTCTAACAGAGAAGAGGCCTTGGACGTAGGGTAGGTCTGCCCATGGGGGGGGGGGGGTGTATTGAACCATGTTTGTATGGTATGTCTCAACAGGACAGGAGCAATGTGTTGAAGGGAAAGCAAGAACAAGAGGCAATCAAAAGGATCCGGTGTGCAACTCTGGGGGGTGGCAGGGAGATGTCCTTTTCCCCAACACCAGGAGATGTTCCGGTATTAATGGGGCAAAACATCCGTAATAGGTGGCTCCTATTAGATGGGGTGGGGTGGAAGATGGACCAATTAGGAAGGGAAACGTGGTCCCAAGGTGATGGGTAGGAGGGAAAAGGAAATAATTCAGCTGGTGAAAGTGTGGAGGCAAATTTGCAAGGCATGGAGAAGATCAGATGAGCATGAGAAAGAGGGCTTAAAAGTATTGTAGGATGGCATTAGGGGCTAGGTTATTGTTTTGGTCAGGGCTGAGAGAATTTGACAGCGAAGAAGTAAGGATCATGAGAGGATGAAATTCTTCAAGGATCCTTTTAAATTTGCCAGAAATCTTCTCAAAGAGAAGAGGAGTGGAAAGCTGGTGATGCCAAAGCAAGATCTAGAACATCACATGAAAGATCAGCTAGGGGATCCCCATAAAGACAGTCTGCTAGGCTCACCTGGATATGTCCCACTGCCAGTGGAGCCAGTAGTGGGATTTGATGTAGCTCCACCCAGGTTGAGATCAGGGAAGTGGTAAAAAAGCCAGAGCAACTTCAGCCCCAGGCCAAAAAGGATATCTTATATCCTTTTAAGCAGTGCCCAACAGTTCTTAAACTGTTATAGAGACTAATGAGAGTTGCCTGGAATAAGCAGTGCATACCCGTGTAATGGTGAAGGGCAGTGGTCATCTTTATACCCAAAGAACAGGAATCCACTAACATAGCATGTGGAGGGAAAGATTGTCTTTTCAGTGGTAGTAATGGGAATGTCTGATTACCTCCTGAATAATGGATACATAGATACAAGTTGCCAGAAGCCAGGTGGAACAGGTTTTCCTGGATGTGTGGAGTAGGTATTAGTACTATGGGAGCAGATCCAGTCTGTCAAAAGAGACAAGAAAGACCTCCATGTAGTCTGGCTGGACCTGGAAAATGCCTATGGATCGGTTCCACAGCAGCCTGTCAGCTATGCACTGGAGTTTTTCCATGTATTCCATCAGCCGCCCCTCTAGTGTATAGCTTGGCCTGGTTTAGCTCCCCCACTCAATCCCCCTCGAGAACCCCCTGGATAAGGACTAAGTGGGTCAGCTATTCCTACTTTGTCACTTGATCTACTTTGACCAATGCCAAGAGTGCTTCCATACTTTTTTATTGTCTGTTTGTCTGGAGGCTGGAGGATACTTGTGACATCATCCATATAGTTGCACAGTGTTGGCAATCTTACCCCATAGTATGCACTGATTCCTAGGGCCATCCATCTGGCACTAATTAGGGTAATCTCAAATGCAGCTGTGAACAGGATGGGGGAGATTGCACATCCCATTGCAATCCTTTTTTCCAGTTGCTGCCATCAGGTTATGTACTCCTGTGTTTCCATGTATCAGAGTGTATTAGGAACTTGGTAGATAGTTACTATAGTTACATCTGTTGGAGGATTTGTTTTAGGCACTGCATGGGTGGTAGGTTCAGATTAATAATTTGTGTTTTTATGGTAAGTCTGCTCATGGGGAGATGTATTGAACCCTGGTTGTAAAGGAGGAAAGGAGGAATGTCTTGATTGGAATGCAAGAACAAGAGGCAATTGAAAGGATCAGGCTGCGGGGGGTGGCAGTGAGGCGTCCCTGACTGCTGCCCCACCACCTGGAGATGTTCTGGTATTAATGGGGCGAAACACCTGTGATAGCTAAGCAAACTGAAGGCACGAGCGGAGGTGCTGCTGGCAGTAATGCCCAGCAGGTTTAGACATTTGCCTGTGAATCTAATTGATTTGTTTCTCACCCACACCTACAGTGTTACATGTGGAAAGGTATCCTGATTTCTTCTGTTTTGTGTATATCTCCTACTAAATTGTTTAAAAAATCTAACATAAAACATAGGCAATCTGAGTAAACACAAAATATAGTTTTTAAATGATGTTAATTTTTTAAAGCCAAACAAAAATTTGCTAATACCAACTGGGCCTGTGTGAAAAAGTATTTGCCTTAGTTACTAAATCCCCAAATCTATGAAACTGCATTCGTAATGGGGTTCAGCCGGACTAGACACACCCAGGCCTGAATACTTCAAGCCCTGTTAAATTAAATCAACACCTAAATATAACTTTTTCAGCAAGCAAGTTGGCTAAAAGGTCCCACTCCAGTCTAAATGCCAAAAATGCGTGGTGAGGCAAAAACTACTGCAAGAACATTAAGGCTCCTCTGAATTTTTCCAAAACACACCTTGATGATCCTCAAACCTTTTAGGAGAATGTTCTGTGGATTAATGAGTCGAAAGAGGAACTGTTTGAAAGACAGAGGTCCTGTTACATCTGGCATAAATCAAACACAGAATTCCACAAAAAGAACATCATACCTATGGTCAAGCATGGTGGTGGTAGTGTAAATGGTGTGGGGATGCTTTGCGGCTTCAGGGCCAGGGCAACTTGCAATGATTGAGGGAAACACGAATCCTACTCTCTACCGGAAAATCCTGAAGGAGAATGTCCAGTCATCAGTCCGTTAGTTGAAGCCAATGATTCAAAGTATATGAGTGAATCCACCTCTGAATGGATCAAGAGAAGCAAAATTAAAGTTCTGGAGTGGCCTAATCAAAGTCCAGATTTGAACCCGATTGGCATGCTGTGGCAGGACCTTAAATGGGAAGTTCATGCTTGAAAACCCTACAATCTGGCTGAACTAAAGCAGTTCTGCAAATAAGAGTGGGCTAAAATTCCACCACAGCATTGTGAATGACTGATCTCCAGTTATCGGAAGCATTTGGTTGCAGTTGTTCCTGCTAAAGGTGGCACAACCAGCTATAAAATTTAAGAGGGGACTTCTGGTTTAAGCATGGCATGAGTAGACGCACGTGAGTGTAGATCCCTACCTCTTTCGTTCATTTAGTTATTTTTTTTCGATATTTATTCACTACAATCGACTATCTGGCACCTGATATTACCTGAAATAACGGTGGAGCAAAAATGACAAGTAGAAAGCAACTTCGGAAAAAAACTGGCGACAAAGACGGTGAAGCTTCGAGCAAGACCGACGATATGGCGCCATTCCCTGAGGGCTTAACGGATTTACCTGAAGATCTCGAAAGGCTTCGGTCAGTGCTTCTTTCTGATATGATGCAAGTAGTTCACTCTCTTTTAAAAACAGAACTGGCTGGTGCTCTATCACTTGTGAACGCGACATTGGAACAAGTTAAATCATATTACGAACCTCATGACGAACGACTTCGCGAGGTTGAAGATGACCTAAATGACTACAGTGATAGGCTGGTGAATGTCGAGGCTTCAATGGATGCGCTACTGAAAGAGAACATATCACTGAAGGAAAAGCTGGACGACCTCGAAAATCGCTCATGGAGATCTAATATGAGAGTTGTGGGCATCCCCGAAAAGTTGGAAGGACAAGACCCGATTAAATTTATGACTGAATTTTTTGAAGAAGTACTGGGGAAAGAATTCTTCACAAGTCCTCTTGTTCTTTCTCGTGCCCATCGAGTCGGACCCAACCTAACCAATGATGCAAGGGCCAATCTGACCAAACCCAGAGTGTTTCTGGTTCTTTTTCACTACTTCCAGGACAAGCATTGCATCCTCAGATTCAGTAAGCAACAGCGAGAGTGGTTCTTTCGCGGACGCCGGGTGTTTTTCCATGAGGATTTCAGTGCTGAGCTGGGGAGGAAGCGAGCGGCGTTCAAAGATGTGAAGTCTGGGCTCTACGAAAAGGGAGTCAGATTTGGTCTCTTGTACCCTGCAAGGCATGCCAGAAGAAGCCAACGAGTTCTACCATTCTAATTGGGGTGAAGATTGAAGAATAATGTGCAAAGACATTCCTTTTGCCTCGGGTAAGGGGTGAGGATGAGTTAGAAAAAATAGTTGTTGTTTTTTTTTCTTCCCATACGGTTCCATAGACTTTAATTAAAAAGACTCATACCGTAACTATGTTCCAACCCGAGGTTGCGCTGGACTTATGGTAATAAAGTCGTACATTCCTTTTCTCCCCTTTTTTTTTTTTCTCTTTTTCCGGCAGGATAGCATATCATTTTTGACACCGTTTTGATCCTAGTTTTATAAGGGGGCTGCACGTACATTGTACATGACTTAACTTGTTGGTTCGCATTCTTTGGAAGTTTTTCATTATGTTTTATCTGCGATCATCCCCAGTTGGGGAATTTCTTTTTTCCGAAGAAAGCAACTTCGGAAAAAAACTGGCGACAAAGACGGTGAAGCTTCGAGCAAGACCGACGATATGGCGCCATTCCCTGAGGGCTTAACGGATTTACCTGAAGATCTCGAAAGGCTTCGGTCAGTGCTTCTTTCTGATATGATGCAAGTAGTTCACTCTCTTTTAAAAACAGAACTGGCTGGTGCTCTATCACTTGTGAACGCGACATTGGAACAAGTTAAATCATATTACGAACCTCATGACGAACGACTTCGCGAGGTTGAAGATGACCTAAATGACTACAGTGATAGGCTGGTGAATGTCGAGGCTTCAATGGATGCGCTACTGAAAGAGAACATATCACTGAAGGAAAAGCTGGACGACCTCGAAAATCGCTCACGGAGATCTAATATGAGAGTTGTGGGCATCCCCGAAAAGTTGGAAGGACAAGACCCGATTAAATTTATGACTGAATTTTTTGAAGAAGTACTGGGGAAAGAATTCTTCACAAGTCCTCTTGTTCTTTCTCGTGCCCATCGAGTCGGACCCAACCTAACCAATGATGCAAGGGCCAATCTGACCAAACCCAGAGTGTTTCTGGTTCTTTTTCACTACTTCCAGGACAAGCATTGCATCCTCAGATTCAGTAAGCAACAGCGAGAGTGGTTCTTTCGCGGACGCCGGGTGTTTTTCCATGAGGATTTCAGTGCTGAGCTGGGGAGGAAGCGAGCGGCGTTCAAAGATGTGAAGACTGGGCTCTACGAAAAGGGAGTCAGATTTGGTCTCTTGTACCCTGCAAGGCATGCCAGAAGAAGCCAACGAGTTCTACCATTCTAATTGGGGTGAAGATTGAAGAATAATGTGCAAAGACATTCCTTTTGCCTCGGGTAAGGGGTGAGGAAGAGTTAGAAAAAATAGTTGTTGTTTTTTTTTCTTCCCATACGGTTCCATAGACTTTAATTAAAAAGACTCATACCGTAACTATGTTCCAACCCGAGGTTGCGCTGGACTTATGGTAATAAAGTCGTACATTCCTTTTCTCCCCTTTTTTTTTTCTCTTTTTCCGGCAGGATAGCATATCATTTTTGACACCGTTTTGATCCTAGTTTTATAAGGGGGCTGCACGTACATTGTACATGACTTAACTTGTTGGTTCGCATTCTTTGGAAGTTTTTCATTATGTTTTATCTGCGATCATCCCCAGTTGGGGAATTAGATCTAGGAATAGTATGTTCTTGGTTGGGGGTTGGGAGGGAGGGGCGGTTGGCAGGATTGTTTACTTCTGTTTTTTTGTATCTTATTTTTGTCATTTACAATTCATGGCTACAATTTGCTTTGGATCAAAACCCATGCATGCTTTTAATTTATATATCATACAGGCAATATAGGTGATGAGGATAGAGGTCACCCTGTGAGACTTATGACATGGGGTCTAAATTAGGGGTTTAAATGGCCTTCTCCCATCTTAAATCTTTCAAACCAGATATATTGTTTTTACAAGAAACACATTTAAGACTCGGTGACCACAATAGAATTCGTAAGATATGGGTTAGTCAAATTTTTCATTTCAAAATTAATAGCAGATCAAGAGGTGTGGCAATTTTAATTAATAAGAGAGTACAGTTTATACCTTCTGACACAATCTGTGACCCTAATGGTCGTTACATTATTGTATCTGGGTCTCTTTTTCAAGTCCCAGTGGTTTTAGTTAATGTTTACGCTCCCAATTGGGACGATGTTCAGTTTGCAAATAGTCTCCTATCGATAATTCCCAAGCTGGATACACATCATTTGTTATTTGCTGGGGATTTAAATTGTGTTTTCGATCCTCAGCTGGATAGATCCAGCACTTGTAGTAATGTTTCTGATATGGCAATGGCCTTTTCTTTATTTATGCAACAGAATGGCTGTGTAGATCCTTGGAGATTCTTAAATCCGTTGACTAGACAATTCTCCTTTTATTCCCATGTCCATCATTCCTTTTCTAGACTAGATTATTTTTCTGTAGACAACTTATTTATATCAATGGTCAAGAAAGTTGACTACTCAGCTATAGTTGTATCCGATCATGCACCTGTGGTGCTGGACCTACACTTCCCTTTGAACATCAGAGAACGATCAACCTGGGCATTTAATCCACTATTGCTATCCAATGATAAATTCTGTAACTTTGTCTCATCTAGTATAGATTATTTTCTGGAATACAATAAAATAGATACAGTGTCTTACTCATTACTTTCGGAGACTTTAAAGGCTTTCTTGAGGGGTCAAATAATTTCTAATACATCGTATGCTAACAAAGAACGTAAGAACGAACTGCAAACACTCTCACAATCCATATTAGATTTAGACAGACAGTATTCTGAATCTCCCACAGCTAAATTGCATAAAAAAGAGTTGACTTGCAGTCAAAGTTAAATTTTTTATCCACTTCTCATGCAGAACAATTAATAATGAGGATGCGTGGTCTTTACTATGAATATGGAGACAAATCGGGTCGGCTCTTGGCTCATCAGCTGAAACGTCAAACTGCCTCCCGACTTATTTCTCAGATAAAAGACTCAAATCAAACTTTAGTTAGCAACCCAGAAGAAATTAATACAATTTTCATAAACATTTACTCCTCATTATATACTTTGGAATTCCCTTCAGATACAATGGATATGGAAAATTTCTTAAACAATTTGGATATTCCTACTTTGCAATCAGACAGGGCAGTAGATTTAGAAGTGACCTTGAGATTGAAGAAATTAGTAAGGCCATTATGGCAATGAAGAGTGGTACGTCCCCAGGCCTTGATGGGTATCCTATTGATTTTTATAAAAAATGTAAGGAGAAACTTGAACCAATTCCTTTTGAAGTTTTTAAAGAATCTTTGGAGGCAGGCTCCCTACCTCCAACTTTTTCGCAAGCATCTATTACACTCCTCCTTAAAAAAGATAAAGATTCTACCCGGTGTGAATCGTATCGTCCTATATCTCTATTAAACACCGACATTAAAATTTTAGCTAAAGTATTGGCATTTCGTTTAGAACATGTCCTCCCTTCGATAATCTCAGACGATCAAACAGGATTTATTAAAGGTCGCCAATCTTTCTCTAATATTCGTAGACTCGCTAACATAATGTATCTTTCGAGCACCTCTCCGCATCCGGAGGTAGTTATCTCCTTGGATGCGGAGAAGGCGTTTGATCGAATTGAATGGCCATATTTGTTTGCAGTTTTAAAAAAGTTTGGTTTTGGTAATATTTTTATGTCTTGGATCCAATTATTATATCATTCCCCTTTGGCATCAATTTGGACTAATTATATCAGACTTTTTCCCTTTAACACGAGGGACCCGTCAGGGATGCCCACTGTCCCCACTTCTTTTTGACATTGTGACTGAACCTCTTTCAATAGCTTTGAAAACAGCCACAGCGTTCCAGGGGGTTAGGAGGGGGGGGGGGGTATTGAACATCGTGTGTCTTTATACGCCGATGACCTTTTGCTTTACATTAGTGACCCCATATCTAGTTGTCCTTTAATTCTATCAATATTAGGTCGGTTTGGTACCTTTTCGGGATACAAATTAAATTTCCAAAAAGTGAATGTTTCCCCATTAATGATTTGGCATTAGAAATTCAACAAGAATCATTACCCTTTCGTTTTTCTCCAAATGGCTTTAAATATCTTGGAATTCACAAGACGCCCTCCTTTTCATCTTTGTACTCTTGAAAGAAGTAAAGGCTAAGTTGGAAGGGTGGTGTAGTCTTCCCCTTACTTTAGCTGGAAGAATAAATTCAGTGAAAATGACAATTCTTCCCAAGTTCCTTTATTTGTTTCAGTCCCTACCGTTTTTTTTTTGCCCAAATCCTTTCTCCGTTCAATTAATCAAACTATATCCTCTTTCATTTGGGAAAATAAGATCCCCAGAGTTAACAAACATACTCTTCAGGGGACCCATGATGCAGGTGGTTTAGGCCTCCCAAGTTTCACTCAATATTACTGGGCATCAAATATTCAGAAAATATTATTTTGTCCTCATTGCCCAGAAACAAATTTGTGTTTAATTGAAGCACAAACATGTCACGCTTCCTCTCTCCCTGCCTTAGTGTATTCTTCCCTACCTTTGAAAGCTTCTCGATTCACATCCAAACCTGAAGTACTTTCTACTCTTTAAGATCTTTAATCAGTTTCGCTGTCACTATAAATTTACATCAGCATCAGTTTTAGGTCCTATTTACAAAAACCATTTGTTCCCTCCCTCTACAACAGACTCAGCATTTAGACAGTGGGTAACTTCCGATCTAATATGCATCAAAGATTTATATACTGAAGGTTTATTTAACAGTTTCGAGAACCTCTGCAGACTGTTTGACCTCCCACAAAGCCATTTTTTTAGATACCTTCAGATTCGTAATTTTGTTAAGAACGAATTTCCACCTTTCCCTGATTTTCCTCCTACCTCGCCCTTAGATAGTCTTACTCTCAATTGTAATAATAAAAGATTGATTTCCATGTTATATTCTCAGCTCATGTCTTTGAAACGGTACAATCTGGATAAATTTAAATCCAAATGGGAAGGTGAACTGGGCATAATGTTGTCTGAGGCTTTTTGGAGGGAGGCGTGTAAAAGGGTCCACTCATCATCATCCTGTCTTAGGTTAGGGCTCATACAATTTAAAGTGCTTCACAGGGTTCACTTGAGCAAGGAACAGTTAGCGAGAATATATCCTGGGTTAGATGCAGCCTGTGATAGATGCTCTTTCTCTCCAGCCAGTCTGACACATACATTTTGGTCTTGCTCCTCTCTAAATAATTACTGGGAATTGGTTTTTAAAACTATCAGTGAGGCCCTTGGGGTGACACTGCGGCCTTGTTCATCAATAGCTATTTTTGGATCTCCCAGTGACACTATATCAATTACCTTAACTGCAACCCAGAGGGACATCATTGCGCATACTTCTTTATTGGCCCGCAGAAGAATCTTGTTAAGTTGGAAATCCCCTACCCCCCCATCTGCAACAGTTTGGCTAGAAGATGTGATGTTCTTTTAAAAATTAGAAAAGATAAAATTTACATTAAAGGGATCTGTGGACAGATTTTATTTGAAATGGGAACCTATTTTGTCATATTTTAAAAATCTGGAAGAATTACCCAGTTAACCTTTTTTCCATGTGTCTCTCTCTTTACATCTTTTTGTGTCGTTGTATTTGCTGTTTTGACCTCAGTGTAGTTTGTCTCACAGAATGGCAAAATTATTATTATTATCATTTTTCTTCTCTCTCTTTTATGTATGCATTTATACTGTAGCAGTGATACTTTTATCATCATTACTTTTGTTTTGGTTGGTATGCATGGGTACATGCCTTGAAAAGGTGTAGTGACATAACGGTTATATTTTGACTTTGTAACCAGACGCTATGTTATTCTGTTGTATTTAAGCTGCCCAGGGATGTTTTGGGGATAAGGGGGGTTGTTATAGCTAAAATTAGATGGAGGGAAAATGTATCTTTCATGGTTTCACTGTATATTGCTTTACTCCTTTCAATAAAAAAAAATAAAATAAAGTTTAAGAGGGCAGTTTGTTTTTCACATGGGTGACATAGGTGTTGGATAACTTTTTGCTTCAATAAATAAATATATATATTTGAAAACTGTATTTGTGTTTACACAGGTTGCCTTTGTTTTATGTTATATCTTGTGAGGTGTTTCTCCTGTTGCTGACGGCACAGCACGAGAGTTTGTTTGTGGCCTGCTTAGCATTGCTTATTCTCAAACGTTCAATGTTATAGTCATCGTTCATAGTTATATCCTTTGTCATTTTACCGCGTTTCAGGTTTTTACGCTTTTCTCCTGATTCATCTGTGTGTATTTTACCGGTTGCTGCTGGCACCTAGCTAGAGTCTGTGTTTGTAGCCTGCTATTTTTTTAGCATCGCTTCCTAAAACATCTGCCATTTTTAAGCACGCATCGGGTCTTCCCGTATTATTCTCTTATCGCGATTCAACTGTGCGCATATTCCACCTGCATCCGCGTTCTATTTTTATCACGATTAAACTGCGTGAATTTTTTCAGCGCGCACCCGTTTTTTCTCCTCTGCGGTACACAGATTATTGCATCGATCTCAAAGCACCACTTATCAAGAACAACCACCACCAACAACAAATAATTTTGTGAGGGATTCACATCAATCTCAAACCCTCACCGCTCAGGAACAACAAACAATTTGCGGTAAGTCATTGCATCATCTCATGTTATTTGTTCCTGCACTGCATGTCACATGTTTAAAATAGCCTCCTCCGTTAGCAGTGAGGGATTCACTTGTGATAAATGTAAGGAATTAGTCAGGCTGACGGAGAAGGTTAATGAGTTAGAGACTCGCATCCGAACGCTAGTAGAGGTCAGTGAGAAAGAGAAGCCGGTAGATACTGTTTCGGATGCGAGTAGTACAGAGAGCAACACACACACTTTGGTTCCGGCTATAGAGCCCCTGCAGCAGGGCATTTGTGTGACGTCTCAGCAGCATACTCGTAGGGCAAAGAGACACCACTCTCCCATTCCTGTTAGGGTTTCCAATAAAATCTCCCCACTCAGTGATACACCCACTGAGAATCATATTGAAAGAGCCCTTGTTATTGGTGATTCTATTGTAAGGAATGTGGAAATAGAGACTCCAGCCACTATTGTTAATTGCATTTCGGGGGCCAGAGCGTCTGACATCAAATCAAATTTACAAGTGCTGGCTAATGCTAAACGTAGATTTTCTAAAATTGTTATCCATGTCGGCACTAACGATGTCCGGCTTCGCCAGTCGGAGCTCACTAAAGATAATGTTAAAGAGGTGTGCAAATTTGCAAAAACGATGTCAAACATTGTAATATGCTCTGGTCCCCTCCATGCTCATCGTGGTGACGAGGTTTATAGTAGATTAGTGTCACTGAATGGCTGGATGTCACTGAGTGGTGTCTGCAGAATAAAATAGGATTTATAGACAATTGGAAGAGTTTTTGGGGTAGACCTGACCTGCTAAAGAGAGACGCCACCATCCCTCCAGGGAAGGTGGCGCTCTCCTCTCTAGTAATTTCGCCCATAGTCTTAATAATGATAGTAATTGACTAACTGGGGCCCAGGTCAGGAAGCAGACAAACTGGTTAATCCGAACGTCTGCTAGCTGCCTTGAGACCTCACACAGGTCACATAAACTACAACACATAGAGACTGTATCACCTAGATATCTCATAGAGACTGTGTCTGTTCCCCGAACTACGCAACACAATACCCTCAATAAATCATTTAGAAAAAATTTGATTAAGGTCAAACTTGAACAAAACAAACAAATTAAAAATACACATCATATAAAAATAGGGCTACTAAACATTAGATCTCTTTCTAACAAAGCACTAATTGTCAATTAGTCATAGATTGGATGCACTCTGTTTGACTGAAACCTGGCTTAAACCGGATGAATATATTAGTTTAAATGAATCTACTCCCCCAGGTTATTTTTATAAACATGAGCCTCGTCTGAAGGGTCGAGGAGGAGGTGTTGCTACAATTTACAGTGAAGTTTTTGGTGTTACTCAGAGGACAGGATATAAATGTAAGTCTTTTAAACTAATAATGCTTAATGTGATCTTGTAGTTACTGTAGATAGAGCCTTAATTGTTGGTGACTTCAACATTCACATAGATAATGAAAATGATACATTGGGATTAGCATTTATCGATATTCTCAACTCTCTTGGAGTCAGACAAAATGTAACAGGACCAACTCATCGCCATAATCATACGCTAGATTTAATTCTTTCATATGGAGTTGATGTTGATAATGTAGAAATTCTGCAGCAGAGCGATGACATCTCGGATCATTACCTCGTCTCTTGTATGCTGCAATCAACTAATGTTACTCAATTTACACCATGCTATCGTTCAGGTAGAACTATTCTTTCGACCACTAAAGATAGCTTCACTAATACTCTTCCAGATCTTATACACTCAATAAACCCCAAAGCCCAGAAGAACTTGATGAAATAACAAACAATTTAAATGCAGTCTTCTCTAGCACCCTTGATATTGTCGCCCCACTTCGATTAAAGAAAATTAAAGAAATAAGCCCTGCACCATGGTACAATGATCACACTCATGCTCTCAAGAGAGCAGCTCGGAAAATGGAGCGCATGTGGAAAAATAAAAAATTAGATGTATTTCATGGTGCATGGAAGGATAGTGTCTGTAGCTACAAACACTCACTCAAAGCTGCCAGGTCAGCATATTTTTGTAAACTCATAGAAAATAACCACAACAATCCTAGATGTTTACTCAGTATTGTGGCTAAATTGGTTAGGAATAAAGCCTCAACAGATCCGGATATTACGTCGCAGCACAAGAGTAATGACTTCATGAATTTCTTTACAGATAAAATTGAAATAATCAGAAATAAAATTGGAATTATGCAATCATCTGTCATAGCACCTCAGAAAACAGTGTTTAATAATTTTCCTCATGTGCAACTCCAATCCTTCTCTATCATAGGTCATGAAGAGCTAACAAAATGTATCGAAACATCAAAAGCCACAACTTGATCCTGGAGAACTTGCTAATTATAGACCGATTTCAAATCTCCCGTTTATGTCAAAAATACTAGAAAAGGAAGTATCCTCCCAAATATGTTCATTTCTACAGAGAAATAGTATATAAGAAGAATTTCAATCAGGATTTAGGCCTCATCACAGTACAGAGACTGCACTTATCAGAGTTACAAATGACTTGCTCTTATCAACTGATCGTGGCTGCATTTCTCTTCTAGTGCTTTTAGATCTTAGTGCTGCATTCAACATGATAGATCACAAGATTGTCTTGAATAGGCTGGAGAATTATGTTGGAATTTGTGGAGTTGCATTAGCATAGTTTAGGTCATATTTAGCAGACTGCTACCACTTTGTCTATGTAAATGAGGAACTATCAATCCAAACAAAAGTAAAATATGGAGTGCCACAGGGATCAGTTTTAGGGCCTCTGCTTTTCTCCATGTATATGCTTCCCCTGGGAGATATTATCAGGAATCGTGGAATAAGTTTCCACTGCTATGCTGACGATACACAACTTTATATTTCTTCAAAACCTGATAAGATTTCACAATTCTCAAAATTAGCAGAGTGTATCAATGAAATAAAAGATTGGAAGGCCAGAAATTTCCTTCTACTCAATTCTGACAAAACAGAGGTTCTAATTATTGGACCAAAAACTCTAAAAATAAGCCGCTAAAATATAATTTAATGTCCAGCAAGATCAATAAATAAACTTCAATTGGTTCAAAATGCAGCAGCCAGAGTGCTAACAAGAACCAAGAAATTTCATCATATTAGCCCCATTTTATCATCGTTGCATTGGCTACCTGTTAAATTCCGTATTAATTTAAAAATTCTGTTAACTACGTACAAAGCTTTGAATGGTCTAGCTCCACAGTACTTAAGTGATCTTCTACCATGCTATATTCCATCACGTTCATTAAGATCGCAAAATTCTGGCCTGTTAATAGTTCCTAGAATATCAAAATCCACAAAAGGAGGTAGATCCTTTTCATATTTGGCTCCTAAACTATGGAATAGTCTCCCAAACACTGTTTGAGATGTAGACACACTCTCTCAGTTTAAATCTAGACTAAAGACTCATCTATTTAGCCAGGCATACACCTAATTTATCCTCCAACCCACAATTAGGCTGCTTTAGTTGGGTCTGCCGGAACCAGAAACCAGAAACCAGAAACAGTGATCATGATCTCTAACTCTGCAATAAATTTAATGGCATCTATGCTTTCTTATGGCTATCTTTTTATTTGTTTCCCTGTCTCAACCTCGGGACTCCTATCCTGAGGTCACCAGAACCGGCTGGATCCAGCACCATTCCTGCTTCATGTTGGACTCCACTGCTACATGTCGCTGAATGATGATGACTAAATGCAGCCGGTGCCAGCCATATATAACTTCAGTCTATTATGAGGGACTTTAGAGGATGAACTGATGCCAACTCCAACCTGCATCACCTGCATCTATTGATGGACTACAATCTTGAAATGGAATGCATAGACTAACTATTGCCAACAAAAGCCTTCAATTGACATGGACGATTGCATCTATGTGAACTTCTGCAGTTGGTCAGGATGGACTTCAGGGACTGTGGTCATTGGTCTTGCAGTTCAGGCACAGTCGATGTTTAGACACTGACCCTTGGCCCTTGCTTGGTTTGATGATTTTGGGCCATGATTTTAACTATACATAAGTAATATTTACATTACATTCATAATGTTAGCCAGAGGGGAACTGGCCCCCACAGTGAGTCTGGTTTTTCCCAAGGTTATTTTTCTCCATTAATCTACATCTTATGGAGTTTTGTGTTCCTTGCCACAGTCGCCTACAGCTTGCTCACTGGGTTTATTAATACAATTATTATTTAATTATTTTTAAACACAATTAAGAATTATATTTTATCTAAATTGGACAATGATGATTCATCGACTTTATAGACATTACAGTTTTATCATCTGTTAATGCTGATCTTCTGTAAAGCTGCTTTGAAACGATGTGTGTTGTGAAAGGCACCATACAAATAATGTAGTAAAAAGTAATGAATAAATGATGAGAGAATTTTCATATTTGGGTGAACTATTTCTTTATCAGCTCTTTGATATTTAAATAAACACTCTTTCAAAATATCATAAGAAAACTACAATGTATCTTTCAGCCACATTCTGCCCTTCTACATTTCTGTCTAAGAGTATGAATAGTTCTTTTCAACCAGGAATGTGTCCTTAATTTATGACTCTTAGATTTGAAAGGAGCAACCAAGTCAAGTATATCAGAGCAAATAGAGAGAGAGAAAAAAAAACTAGGTTCCGCAGGACCCATCCACAGAGAAGGAGTCTCAATAGAAGTTGTTATGTACTACAGTAAAAAAGGTTCTAAATGTTCCCTGGGAAAGTAGCATTAAAAACACTATGTGTTTGGTCAGCGAACACCGCATCTACAATATGATCACTAGCCACAGGAAAACCTAAGGATAGCACCAGGTCGAGAGTATGACCATGTTCATGTGTTGGAACAGAAACATTGAATGAATCAACCAGATTAAAAAACTCTTTGACCAAGGGTTTCAAAGGACAACAGATATGAATGCTAAAATCACACAGGACCAAAATACTATCAAAGTAGGCACTATTACAGATATACAATCTGAGAACTAATTTATAAATCCTTATAATATGTAGTAAGAGCACAGAGCACAGATCTAGATATATCCACCATAATTCATTGCACTTCAAAACTCTGAAAACTCACCGTTGGGTTTTCCAGCCAGGTTTAGGTCAGTTTTTCAAGGAAAGGGTGAGTTAGGGGCTGTTAAACAGGCTTTTGTGTCCTTCTGTGCTGTTTTCCCATAAACTGTTAACACATGCTGGATGGATGCCTTTGACTGTTGCACTGAATCTCACCGTTTTTTCTTTTTGTATCTTGGGCAATATCGCTACATTTTTAGAGGCCACATAAAGTTAAAAAGAACTTACATTTTTATAAATGCATCTCAATACTCTTGGACTTGATTACAGATTGTTTTACAGATTGTTTTTCACAGATCAATGTTGAAGTCATTTTTAACTGTAAATCTATACTTTCACTTCCACCTTCTGGTCACATTCAGCCTCCTAGTGGTTGGGGCTAGTCAAAGTTAAAAAAGGACTTGAATTTTTAAATGTTTCTCACCCACACCTATCATATTGCTTCAGAAGATATGGATTTTGCTACTGGAGTCATATGGATTACGTTATGCCTCCTTTGTCATTTTTGGACCTTCTGAGTCCTGGACACCATTCACTTGCATTGTGAGAACCAACAGAGCTGAGATATGCTTCTAAAAATCTTAATTTGTGTTCTGTGGAAGAAAGAAAGTCATACACATCTGGGATGGCATAAAGGTGAGAAATGATAAGATAATTACAATTTTTGGGTGAACTATATTGTTAAATTGGAGTTGGAAGTGGTTTCTAGAGATGACGTTAAATGAGTGGACACTGAAGCACACCCATGAAACAATGGTTCCATTCACTGCAAACACAGTAAAAAATGACAACAAGCACAATGATTATTCTTTCCATCACCAGTGAAGGTGTGCCCTTTTTCTTAGTTTGAGCTAATGCCCCTCAAAATGTCTGAGAACGGCCCTGTATCTACATAAATTAAGCCGAAATCACATGTCTCTTTCAGAAGATAAGTGAGCCATACTTACTAACTAATTACAGTTACGAGCACAATTCAAATAAATAAATATATATAAAATTACGTTTATTAAAGAGTTTTTTTAAGTAAACAGCTGCCGCAACCCGCATATAATCTTTCACCTTAAATCTATCTGTTAATGTTGTGCTTCCTTCTGTCATGTGTTTGCCAGATTGTCTTGAGGTGTTCACCAGCAATCAGCCATCTTCAGTCAGTTTGTCTAGTTGTTTACTGTTTTCTGTCAGTCGGTTTCATTCTTAGATCCCTTGCTTGGTTATCTAACTATCTTCAGCCTAGCCCTCCTCTTTTGCATCTGCCTGAGCCTGACTAATTGCCTGCATTTTTGGACTCTGCTTGCCTACAATTTGAGATCTCCCTCTGCTCTTTCCCTTGGATTGTTCATTCTGATCTCCGTGACGCCCAGCCATTCACTCCTGTCTGAGAGTCACTGTGTTTCTGAGTGGACCCTTCCTGAGATTTTTGCCCTTTGTTACAATAAAGGGTGAGTCTAACTTTTCTCCACATTTGGGTCTTTTCTATGTTTGTGTTGTGAAAATAATAGCACTATTAAATATCCAGGTAAAATATGTTAATATAATACCCCAACCACAAACCATGCTTGTTTAGGGGGCACTAAAATAGTGTGTGGCTGGGGCCCAACCTTTAGTACTAAACCCCTGGCCATGGCAATAATGGTTGGTACACTCCACAAGTGCTTGCTGACTTGCACTCACTTTATTCCGACATCTGATGGCCACGAGTGCTGTGTCGAGTGTTTGGAGCTTTTCCATGCCGAGGCAGCATTTATTAGATTAGATCTTATTAGATCATCCACTCTGAGCACATGAAGATTAAAACACTTTAAACACTCCAGATTTACTTTAGCGCCGGCTTCCCAACACCCCTTTATCCAAAATCTGCAGTTTAAAAGGAGCAACGGAAATGGGGGAGTCAGAACATGTTGCAATGGAAGTTCTTTAAAATTAAATGTCTCCCTATATAACGTGGGTTCAAGTTCTGTGTGTGGTTCTCTCTGCTGAATTGCATTGCGTTGAACAGAGTGGGGAATCCCCAGGTTGAAGAAGTGATTGCAACTAGAGAGGAAGAGATTTTTGTGGTTTCACTACTTTGGCATTCATGACAAGGACACGGTCTTCCTGTTGGAACCTCCTGTTTTCACAAACTGTCTTTTTGGTGATTCATGGGAGAAGTTCTGTGAAGCAACAGTCTGCTGCCTACAAGCATATTCTCACAAATTATCATTGTGTGCAGAAGACCATGGCAAAAGCAACCTGTGGCTTCAATTGCGGTGCAAGAAAACTGACCAAGATGATCCCTGGATGGAATAAGAGTACCTGATGGGAATCAACAATTGAAAAAGGGGCCAAAACCCATGGAACATGCTTTGGCAAGGCAGAAACGTGCTTGTATATCTGTTTCTTGGCCCTGAACAAACTAATTAGGTTGCCCTGCTACTAGAAAGCTGCGCATGAAGTCAAAGGCAGGATAACAATGTTCTCACCCCCTTATCACTCCACATGGATGCCTAGGGCAGTCTTCCTCAGATGCCAAATTGAGTTGTTTGAAATTGAGCCAACCTCATTTTAACAGCATTATCTCCTTCAGGAAGTCCACTCCCTCCTCCGCAAGGGAGCAATAAAGACTGTTCCTTCAAAGCGAGCGTCACACAGTTTTTACAACTGCTATTTTCTATTCAGGAAGAAAGACAGCATTATTCATCCAATCCTATATATATATCCCTTTGTGGGAGATCCCACTAAGAGTAGACTTCTTTTCTCAAGCTTCTGGGAGATGGTTGAGAGCCAAGCCAAGGGTTAACAATATCTGTCACTGACACTATTTTGTATCCCCCTCAATGAGACGACTCTATGATTTTAAGTGGTGATTGTTTGCATAATTGTGTGCCTCCTGTAGTCTGAAACTGGCCAGTTGCCCTGTGCATTATTTTGCTCTTCCTGCAGGAGAATTTAGATGCTGGAATTTCCCTATCTACGCTTAAAGTTCATGAGGCAGCCATAGCCATGTTTTGCGCTGCTGTGGATGGTTTGTCACTATGCAAGCATCAGTTTGTGTTCAGATATTTGAAAGTGGTGCTAGAGGTGCTTAAGGCTCCACCATTTTAGCAGCTGGAATCCATTTGTTTACACACACTCTCTATTAGGATTGAGTTGCTGTTGGCACTTGCTTTGCTAAAGTGTATAGACTTGCAGGCCTTTTTTAAATAGCCTTTGTCTGGAATTTGCTCCAGGATTCATACTTGCAAGTCATACTTCTAATGGGGGTTGGTTATGAACCCAACGTGCATTCCACTCCTTTTAGGAAGCAGGTTATATATTTGCAGGCCTTTTAGTATCAGAACCTATTCAATGAGGAGCATGGTGTCCTTGTGGGCCTGGTGTAAGAGCCTTGACCTGGAGGATATTTCTTTCATGGAAGAGTGGGCATTGCCTCACACTTTTGCAAGCTTTTATACTACATTTAGAAATATGTACATGATTAATAGATGAAAGACAGCACTAAATAGTGCCTCTTTATGTTTTCGCTCACAGATGGATGAGTTGATGGGTGCTTTGGAAAAGACCAGAAAGGATTTGGATGTCACACGGCAGCTGTTGTCGTTTACCCAGAATTCTCTGTCTGACCGTGACCACGAGCTAAGCAGGATGCGAAATGATCACAGTAAACAGCTGACAGAGATACTACAATTAAAGTAAGTAAATATTAACATGTGCCTTTCGCAACTATGAACTCAATGTTTGTTAGCATCCATATGCATGCGTGAGCAGCCCACAAGTGCAATGATCTATCAAATTCCACACATTATGATACATTATTAACATACATACAGGCACAAGTTATTAGTTAATTAATGAAGGTGCACACAGTAACTTTTTGTTTGTGTCATCTTGGACTTTCATTGACACCTAGTCGTGTGGATGTTTTCAGTTAGTTTTCAGTTACAGATGCCATTGTAGAAATTCACTAATCACTGTCAACCATGATTAATTTAATCCAAAAGTGAAAGTATCCAATAACAGAACAGTTACCGAGATTAAGCGATTAGTATTCAGTTGGTCATGTGATTCTAAAATGGAAGCCCCCATGAGGGCCCTGCCCCATGTAGAATAAAACAGCTTTTATTAATTTAAACTGGATATTAAATACAAATATTAAAATTAATAAATATTAACAATATAAGTCTGTCAGGAAGTTTGACAATTCACTCGAGACTTAAATTTGTGTGCACATATTTTTATCTAGAGAACATCTCAGGTTACTTAACTGTAACCCCTGTTCCCTGATAATAGCGGAACGAGATGCTGTGCTGATTTAGCGCTTTGGGAACGTCTTTAGTAGTGACCAGCTGTGAATATGTGTGCAACACGTCACTGAAATAGACTAGAATTTATAGCCTCTGCTTGTGACATCATCAGGATGCACCTGTAGCAGGGCTATAAATAGATGCGTCACAGGTGAATCGTCAGGTATTTTGTCTGAAGAGCAGTCCTTGGCATCCTCAGTGCGGCAATGAAGCGCAGCATCTCGTTCCACTTTTAGGAACGAGAATACCCAATCTGCCCCAATGTGGGTGTCCGGACCCCTTACGGTTGTGTAGTTGTGCTCACAAGAGCACGAGAGGGCTCAGACATGAGCTTGTGATGTTGACTCAAGGACGTAAGAGCCCGGAGTGGCATGAACATCCAAAAATCTTATGAATATGTGCGGGGAGGACCAGCCTGCCACACCACAAACATGCTGCAGAGGGAAGGCTTTAGAGGAGGCGACCCCTCTGGTAGAGTGAGCCCTGATCCCTACTGGCGAAGCTGGACCGTGCACCTCATAGCCCAGGGCAATAGCATCCCTCACCCAATGTGACATTGTCTGCTTGGTGGCGGCCTCTTGTAGCGGTCCCCATGGCAAATGGATATTTGCCCTTACTTACGCCTCTGGCTAGTGCAGTGGACATAAGTCTGAAGGGCATGGACTGGATACAGTTTGTGAAGTCTTTCCTGCTCCGGCGTTGTAAACGGCTGGGAGCAGAAGGCTTCGAGAGTGACCGGATGTACGGCTGAAAAGGTACCTTAGGCTGGTAGTCAGGATGAGGGTGCCATATTGCTTTAGCCATTGGGAAAAATCTAATTAGGCTGACAAGACAGATAGAGCCTGCAGATCCCCAATTCTTTAGGGAAGTAATTGCCATAAGAAAAACCATCTTAAGAGTCAGAGGTTTCTCAGACGCTGACTCTAGAGGTTCAAAGGGGGTCTCAACCAGACCCTAGGGACTATTCCCATGAAGGGATCCTGGTCCTAGCAGGAGGTCTCAATCACATGGCTCCACGGCCAAAGGATGTTTCCCCAGAGGATGTTTCCCCAACGGCATCCCGTCAATCAAGGCGTGGCAGCCGATAGAGCGGCCACGTAAACCCTGAGAGTGGCGGGGCATGTGCCTGCTGATAGTTTTCCCTGCAGAAAGTCAGAACTGAAGCAATCTGGCAGTTAATTGAATCTGCATTATATGTACTGTACCATCCTTCAAAGAAACCCCATTTATTGCATAACTTCCAGTAGAGGGAGCCTTAGCTCTCAGAATGGTCTCGATGATTTCAGGTGAAAGCCCAGTGTCACTCAGTTGGTACCCTTCAGGGGCCAAACATGAAGGTTCCACATTTCAGGCCAGGGATGAGGTATCATCCCCTGCACCTGAGACAGAAGGTCCTTCCTGTCCAGAATCGCCATAGGCGAACCGTCGAGGCGAGACATTTTCTCAGAGAACCATACCCTGTTTGGCCAACATGGCGTCATGAATAAGGGGCAGGACCCTTGCAAGCGAACTCTGGCCAGGACTCCCGGGAACAGAGAAAAACGGAGGGAACGCATACAGGTGCATTCTGGGCCATGTATGTGCCATCATGTCCAGACCCGGGGGGGGGGGGGGGTTGGGTGAGAGAGAAGTAGAGGGGACATTGTGCTGTCTGTGAGGCGAAGAGGTCCACTTCCAGGGATATAAACTGCTCTAATTAACAGGAGCTTACCTTGGGCCCAAGGGAGAATCTGCCATGCCAGTCTGTTTAGCTGGTGTGAACGTAGTCCTCCTTGATGGTTTATGTAAGAGGCTACCGCTGTGTTGTCCACCCGCACCAAGACATGGCAGCCTCTGGAGGAAGTATTTCAGGACCAGAAATACAGCCGTCAACTCGACACAGTTGATGTAACAATTGAGCTGATGACCCTCCCATTCCCCTTGAGCTGGACGACCACTTAAGCTTTCTATCAGCTTTAGGGGACTGGTCCTTGGATGAAATCCCCTGGCTTTGAGCCACAACTGAAGTGGCCTCATGTGCAAAAGGCCCAAGGGGATCACCGAGGATGCAGTTGCCATGAGACCTAGGAGTCGTTGATACTGATGAACAATACAATCTTGGCCCAGCCTAACTTTGCTCAGAGTGTTCTGAATGGACTCGATTCGAGTGGGAGACAATTGTGCCCACATTGTGATCGAATTCCATACGATCCCCAGATAGGTTGTTTTCTGAGTGGGAGAGAGGACTCTTTTCTTGGTGTTGAGCCTCAACCCCAGAGAAACCAGATGAGCTAAGATGATATCCCTGTGCTGTAATACCAGTTCTTTTGACTGTGCTAGTGTCAACCAGTCGTCTATGTAATTCAGAATACGGATGCCCCAGAGTCACAAAGGAGCCAATGCTGTATCTATACATTCCATGAATGTGCGGGGTGATATGGAAGAACCGAATGGAAGAACCTGATATTGGAAAGCTTTGCCCCCAAAAGCAAACCTCAGGAACTTCCTGTATTGTGGCAGACTTACTATATGAAATTGCACGTCCATTAGATCGATCATGACCAACTAATCGTGATGTTGGATTTGAGACATGACCATCTTGATGGTTAGCATCTTGAACTTGAACACCCTCTGTGCGATTCAAGCCAGCGGCGTCGGGAATGGAGCGGTTTCGTGGGGGTATTGGGAGGTATAGGTGGATGATTCACATGACCCCCTCCCAAGGGAGGCTACCCCCACAGCTGGGCGCAAGACCATCAGGGCTTTCTCTTCTTAGAGATGATGGTCCTGAGGACTTGCTTTGGGGGCTGCTGAGGGCGACCGAAAGGTTTAGCAATAAGTGCCTTTCTGTGCTGACCAAAGCAGACATAGACTGGCCAATGGCGCGAGCCGTCTGTTTGGTCGCCCAGAGAGACAGATCTGTTGCACGACGAAGCTCAGCGAAAGCCTCTTCGTCGACCGTACTGCCCGCACTCAAGTCCTTCAGCAGGTCAGCCTGGTATGCCTGCAACACTGCCGTAGTGTGCAGGGCAGCACCAGCCTGACCTGCTGCCTGATCAGCTTTTCCCACAAGCGTGGAGGTGGTCCTGCATGGCTTTGTGGGGAGAGTGGGTCTCTTAAGAGATGACGCCGAGCCAGGCGAGAGATAACCCGCAAGTGTCTCTTCTACCAGCGGCATCGTGGAATACCCCCATGTCTCAGCACCCTCGACAGTTGAATATGCCGACATCGAGGGCACGAAGACACGGGAAGTATAAGGATCCCTCCATGGATGAGAAAGCTTGTTATGGAGGTCATTGAAGAAAGGAAGGGACTGATATAGCTTTCCCTTTGGACACCAGACAGAAATCTGTCTTCTAGTTTAGAGCTGGCCACAGCCCAAGTAACCACCTTGAAAAATTCCTCAGCTGCTTTGTTATTGTGCGTGGAATGTTCAGAGGTTGGTCGCTCAAATTCTGCAGACTCAATAAATTCAGCATCCCCCTTGTGAACCGAAAGAGGCGCCAAAGTGCTCTTCAGGCTTACGAGAAGGACCAGCTTTATCTGGTAAGAGAGTGAGCGATATGGTCTCTCCTCAGCCAGATCCATGCGAGAGCCCCATGATGAAAGAGTGGGCACTGGCTCTTGGAAGTAAGTGAGACGAGTGCGAAGCATTTTGACTGTAAACAGATCGCAATGCTCGCACCCGCCCGCCCTAACACAAGAGCAGCATGCTCTTCCCCCAAACAAACAAATCAAAACTGGTGTGTGTCTGTTTCAGCCATAGAGCGTAATCATGGGAACACACACTGCTTGCTTTTCTTCACACTTGTTCTTGGAAAGGAGAAAAGGCTTTCTCCTTCTCTGCATGGCTAAAAGAGAATATTTGTAAAAGAGTTTATTTTCTCTAAAAGAAATACACAGCTGCCGTTGAACGTCCTTTTCAGGACGCGTCTTTAAAAAGATGCCCTTCCGCCCCTGTGTAGTTCCTGGATACGGTTGATTTCTCTCCACTCCTGATGGTCACAGGTGCTGCCTCGTGTGTCTGGTCAGCGATCACAGTTAGGTGGCATTTGTGGATGGTTCGTGTTCTCACTGCGAGAACTTCACCATGGCCACGTTGCGGTCGCGGCTTTCCTTCTTAAAAAGGAACGCCACTCCAGTCACACCCGTGTCATTCCCGGCTGGCAATGGAGGCGAATTGGGGATGGCAGTGGGCTCGGTTTCGCCAGGTAGATCCCCAGGAACCACCTGTCCCCTGGCACACTCGTTGACTTCCATCCAAGCTTGAGATGAGTGCGGCTCACCTCACGGCCAGTCTGTTTATCCCTCGAGCCCCCCGAGCTTAATGATGAGTTCACCGCTGCATCAGAGAGTGTTCCGGCGTCTGACGCGGAAGACTCGACTGGATTGCTGCTTTCGGGTCGGCACGCCCAGTCAGAGGCTGACACCCAGATGGCCGACATGCTTGCCTGGGCAGCCGTCAGCATGGGGCTGGACTGGAACCCTCTGTCCTTCCCACAGCCTTCACGGTTAGACGATTGGTTCCTCGGGTCAGGGCACCGTTCACAGCCATGTCCGACAAGAAATGTGGCATCCTCGTGGGCACAGACCAATGGCACCTCCCTAGCAGGCATATGCAGAGCAGCGGGCTGGGCAACACCCAATACCTTTAAGAGATTTTACAATCCCAGGGTTGAGTCGGTCTCGTCCCATGTTCTCTCAGGTTTGAGCACGTAGAACTCGGGAATGCGGAACGTCTGACCAGGTGGTCTGCTTGCACATAGCACCTTTCCCCTCCCCTGAAGTGATCATATGAAGTCTTTTTCCCCAGGAGAGTCAACTAGATTTGCGCTTCCTGGATGTTTTCCCTCCCTATCCATCTGGTCTGCTAATTCAGCGGAGGAATTCCCCGACCAGACAATTATGGTCCCCCTACGGACGGACCCGCGTCTCCCTTGGGCAGTCCCGCTGTCCCCTGGTCGCCGTGTCTGTAGCAACTCCTCCCTCTCAGCAGGTAGGATCTACCACCGCGCCATTCCCACATGTGGCCTGAAAACCCATGTGACGTATTTCACCACCCTTTACCTCCCCCCAGCCTGGGCAGGTGCTGGTCTCCGCAGTGTCTTTTCCCCCTGAAAGAATAGGAGTTGGAAAAGAATGCTGTAACAGATACAGGCAAGAAGGAGCAGGGGAGCAGTTCAGGTACTATAGCTTTTTAATTAAACTTCAGCTTCACACATAAAATACAGGCTTTCCAGCCACATGAAAAAGCTCAGACTTTTCAGCTAAATCACTAGGACATGGCAATCTCTGCTTTCTTGTGTCGTTCTCTCTCACACTCACTGGCATTCTCGGTAGCTTTTCAAGCCCGTCTCCATAGTCACTGTAACGAGACGCAGGTGTTATGTATAATTAAATCACCAGGTGATGGCCCTTACCGCTTCCTCTCTCCCCAGCGACAGACAAATTACCACGTCCCACTCCACATACCCAAACCGCCCGACTCAGGTCCGGGCAACGTCCGGTGGGGTCTCGATATGGTGTTGTAAGAGGTTAGTCCAACCGGGAAGAGGAGAGAACACGTCCAAAATATTCTTGCAAGCTAGCTACCTCCGTGAGCTAGGACGGCGAGAGGTGGTCTCCACAAGGGACCGGGGTGAATGGATCGACTTTGGACTTCACCTCTGGCCCGAGCGCCGCCCACTCCGAAACTACCGTCGCCATGGACCACCTCTTTCCATAATTTAAGGAGGTTGAGGTGGTAAATTTGACGTGCCCTGCCTCTATCCATTCGTTTAACTTCATAATCAAGATCCCCGACTGGCAGTGTAACCTCGGCGACTTGCCACTTGGTGAGTAATTTCGAGGTCGACGTGGGGAGTAATACAAGTACTTTATCTCCCGGTGCAAATTCCCGTAACTGGGCACCCCTGTTATACAGCCGGCTTTGTGTCTCTTGAGCTTGGAGTAAATTCTGTTGTGACAACTGTCCCAGAGCGTGTAGCTTTGCATGAAGATCAAGGACATATTGGATATAATTTTTGCTCTGGGAAGGTCCCTCCTACCACACCTCCTGTATAACATCAAGCACCCCCGTGGGGCCTGGCGTCCATACAAGAGCTCGAAAGGACAAAAATCCAGTGGAGGCTTGCGGGACCTCCCTGACTGCAAACAATAGGGGGTCCAGCCATTTGTCCAAATTTCTTGGGTGCTCATGTATGAACTTACGAATCATGGTTTTCAGGGTACGATTAAATCGTTCAACCAGCCCGTCTGTTTGCGGATGGTAAACGCTGGTGCGAATCGATTTAATCCCCAGTAATTCATAAAGTTTGCATAATGTGCGTGACATTAACGTAGTGCGCTGGCCGGTGAGGATTTCTTTCGGAATCCCCATCCGGGAGATAATTTTGAAGAGTGCCTCCGCAACATTGTGTGCTGAGATTTTGCTTAGAGGCACTGCTCCCAGATATCGCGTTGCATATTCCACCAGGACTAACACAAACCGATATCCGCATGCTGACCATTCTAATGGCCCCACGGGGTCCATGCCAATTCTTTTTCGAAGGGGACCTCGATTAGCAGTAATGGCGCTCCTGGGGTGGCCAGTGAATTCACCAACTGACACCATCTACGCACATTCCTGTGAGTGCCTGGCCAATAAAAATGGGTAATTAAACAGTCGAGTGTTCTTTCTTGCCCTAAGTGTCCGGCCAAAGGATTGTGATGAGCCGCCTGGAAAAGTGTTTCCCGACGGCTCCTCAGGACTAATAACTGGGTTGTATTTTCATGGGTTTGAGTGTCCTGCGTCACTCGAAACAACCGGTCCCTAATAATTGAAAAATACTTAAATGTGAGGGCCACGCCAGGCTGGAGCTGCTGGCCATCAATTACTCTCACTTGGTCAAAGGCGTGCCTAAGGGTTTCATCACATGAACGCTCTAGAGGGAAGTTCCCCTCTGGGAATTACCTAAGGGCGGGAATGTTGGAGCATTACCCCCTTGCATCACTCTGACGCTGAGTAGATGCGGACCGCCCCACCTCCCCAACCATCGCGTCACACATCACACACCGAGTTTTTGGTTCGCAGGACCCATCCACACACAATGCTTTTAACAATGTTTTAAACCCCGGCCAATTGGTTCCCAGAATCAGTGGATAGGTGAGGCGGGAATTAACCGTGGCATCTACAAATGGAAAATTAATAATGGTGGTCACTACCGGATATTCGTGAACGTCCCCTCACCAACACCTTGTGATCTATACCCAAAGCCCCGTCATGAACCAAGCCATGGTGGATCGAGGTTTGGTTGCAACCCGAATCCACCAGGGCTTGGTATGTACGCCCCTTAACCCTTACCGGTATGTGATACATCCCAGCTCAATCTGGGGCAGCCTGTGGTGTCTCGGGAACCCGGATTCATATCCCGGCTTCCATTACCGGACACCGATCCTGGCCGTGTCCCGGTTACCCGCAACTCCAACAGACCTGCCCAGGCTCCCCGGCTGCACCCGTGGAGGCGGAGACATCACTCTGTGAAGGACGACGGAGAGGGCTAGATGGTAGATGGTTTGGGGAAATAGGAACGGGACAGGAGGGAGGAGAGGGAGGAGTATGAGGGGAAGTAACAGGGGGAGAGAGAGTGAGATAGTGACTTGGACTGCTCGCCAGCTGCTGGGTAGGCTGCCATGTGTGCTTCGGCCAGCTGGATGGCGTCATCCATTGACTTGAGGCGATGGCACTGGACCCATTCCGCAGTCTTCCTGGGCAGTCGAATGTTCAGCTGCTCCAGTTCCATCGGCTCTATTACATCCTCCACACTGCGCATTTCCCCGGCTAGCACCCATTTTCGACAGGTGTCCCGGAGCTGTTGCGCAAACGCAAATGGGCGGCCAACTTCACTCAGCGTAAGGGAGCGGAACCACTGACAATGTTGTTCGGGGGTGCGGCCCACCCGTTGCAGGACTGTGGTCTTCAGTTTTCCGTAGTCCAGGCGATCCTCCACTGGCAGTTGTTGCACTGTGAGTTGTGCCTCCCCGGAGACTGGTCATCCGGAGGCCCATCTTGGACAGGAGGAGGTGCGGCTTCGTCACTATCTCCGGGGTCACAGCGGAGGATCCGCCTGGAGCTAGCCAGCCCCGTAGAGTCTGTTGATTCTCAGCCTGGACCTGGAGGAGCTCCTGGACACGTCTCTCCTGGGCGAGCAGGGCTTGATGATGGGTTTCCTGGATGCTAGCCAGGGCGCGGATGACTTCGCCCAGTGGTGAGGTGTCCATGGCGACCAGACAACCTTCTAGTCCCAGGTTTCGGCACCAGTGTAACAGATATGGGCAAGAAGGAGCGGGGAGCAGTTTAGGTACTATAGCTTTTTAATTAAACTTCAGCTTCACAAATAAAATACAGGTTTTACAGCCACATGAAAAAGCTCAGACTTTTCAGCTAAATAGGAGGTTCACTAGGACACGGCAATCTCTGCTTTCTCGTGTCGATCTCTCGCCCTCATTGGAGTTCTCGGCAGCTTTTCAAGCCTGTCACTGTAACGAGACACAGGTGTTATGTATCAATAAATCACCTGGTGATGGCCCTTACCGCATCCTCTCTCCCCAGCGACAGACACATGACCACGTCCTGCTCCACGAACACCTTCCCCGATGCGTGTGATAGCGTTAAGATGGCCCCAGCCGCTTTAACTCTATGCGAGAAACAGAGGGAGAAAAGGTGTGGCTGGTGCGGACTGCTCCCATGCATTGTAACGTCACATTGTTTCCCCCTTCAGGGTGCCGGGAACCTAAAAAAAGTTTATGATGATTTTATGGGGCATTGGGGAAGGTTACGTGCAGTCTGACACAGCCTGTCACTGTGGCACACAACTGCCATCCACGCCTGTACCTGCATCAGCAGCACAAACACGGTTCAGTGCATAGCATGATTGAATAGGGACACCTAGTCAAAGTCGAAGTGAGCGACAGACGGTGAACGTCTAGGTTACTGTTGTAACCTCCGTTCCCTGATGGAGAGAACGAGACGTTGTGTCCCCCTGGCCACGACGCTGAACCGAGCCACTGCTATGGCCGAACCTTATTCTCAGCTCCTCAGTGCAAAACCTGAATGGACAGATGTATGATTGCCTCATTTTATACCCTTATGTCCGGGGGAGGGACATTCAAATTCTGTCTTCCAGTTTCTCATTGGCCTTTTCTCAAGTTCAGAGGTAAAAAAGTCCCCTAGTGTCGCTTCACTTGACACAACGTCTCGTTCCCTCCATCATTGATGTAATCCTTCCTCATGATAATGCAGTGTGTTTTCATGAGCTGAATGTGAAGCTAAACACTATTAAAGTGTGACAAGACTAACAGACTAGCGCAGCATGTGCAAATTTGTCCATCAATTCAGAAAGTGGTGGCACTTCACTTTGGTGAATCACACAAGTATACATGGCCACAAAATTCTAAAACTTTATTACTTGTACTCTGATTTTTGAACCCCACAATGTGTTTTTATGTTGACTCTTTTAATTGTTTAATGAAGTTTTGAGAGTGACCGTCACTGTGGTTTAAGGAGGGTGACTGCTGAGTTGAAAATCTCAAGGATTGTTTGTGATGTCTTCTTATTTACCTCACGTGTTCTGAGGGATTGGGCAAAATGTACGTAGACTGTCATCTGCTTAACCTCACTGCCAAAGCAAAGCAAAGCAGGTGCGTACCTGAATTGTGTGCTGCGTCACCAGCTCGTCACACTTTCACTTTTTGTGTAGCCTCCAATATAGTTAAAAAAATGCTGCGTGATCATGAGGAAGGATTACATCAAAATGTAGATTGGAACACAGTTGTGAGGGACTTTATATACATACAATAATAGTCTACTCCTCTCCTGCAATTGCTTGCATGCCAGTGATTACCCCTTCGTGTCCCAATGTCGGCAAGTGTGCCATAGGTTGCAGACCACTGCTGTAGTAAAACCATGGTTATTTTTGTAAGGGAAGATTAGGGTTATGTTTAGAGTTAGGGGTTGGTATAGTGTGTCTGTGGAACTTAATAAACAAAATAAACACACTGAAGTGATGCCCTAATACTACAAGTTAGTATTTAATTAGGGGTGAAAATGTTATATGCCACTATTTGCACGTGGGTGAAAATTACATCTAACACCATTTTCACTGCTTTTTGTTGCTATTTATACCTAGTGCAAATTGTCACTCTTTAAATTTTAATGCTGTTAAAGAAGAAATACAGCTGAATAGGAGAAGCAGGTTTCTTCACTATTATTTACTCCTGTGCTTTTGGCAATATAATGAATCTGTTTTTAATAATCCTTTAAATGGAGTTGAGAATGAGGTTTTGGGTGGAGCTCACTCGTTTAATCCCCCAATCACAATGTGAAAGACAAAAACAGCTGCTCACATTTACCATTCAACAATTCCTCCAGCAACATAAGTCCACATGCTGAGAGCCAGTTTGCCATTGGATTCTCAGCAATCATGTTTTCTGCACTGCTTGAGACAGCAACTCAAGACGTCCACTTCTCTAAAATCACTGAGGGGTCAGAGAATGAAGTGTCATTGGCCATTTCTACTGTCTCAGATAATACCTACTTTTTTTCTTTCTTTAAGAGCTGCACTTGTTGTCTTGTATGTTTTTTGGACATCATAAGTCACATGCTACTTTTCAGTTTACCTCTTTAAATATACATTTCAAGTCTTCTCCAGTCCCTAGCTCCACTGGTCCTCAGCAAATCCATGTACTGTAGAGAAAACCATGAGACTGATTTTCAATTTATAGATAGTCTCCCCAAAAATATTTTCACTTTCTAACCGCACACTACAATCATATCTTGGAGTTTACTATTATAAAACATTGACATTTTTAGGTTATGATGACAAAATGATTTTTTTTTTACAAGCAGAACTGGATGCTGTTAAAATTGTGAGGTTGTGTCTTTGATGACAGTGTCTAATGCAGCTTAATGAGTATTTTTTGCAACCAAATTATTCATACGATGACAAAAAACACCACAAATATTATCCAGCCTCCTTTCATTGAAAAGAAAAAAATTGAAGTATGGAAATCATAAAGGTATACTGCAGTGGTCCTAAGTTGTTTAACCAGCTGACTTTAGTTAACACCCCACTATACAACAATTGCAGTGATGGGCAGACCCCCAGTATACAAATATCTCACTCAGCAGGCTTTGATGTCTGTCAAAGACAGACAAAGGATGATTTGGATGGACCTGTCAGCAGCTCTGTGGGTCTTAAGTTGCACAATGTCCCTTTTGGTGGGAAAGTGATGGTTGTAACTAAAATGTGGAAGATTTATGTGCCTTTGTGTCCCCCTTGAGTGTCTATGGCCCTTTATCTATGCACATGAAAGGTTTGCGTGTGACTGTTTTTGTCTCACGATGACACTGCTTACGCTTACCATGCACACGTGTGAAGTGTGTGTGTGTCTGTATCGGGAGTGTAGATGCTGGGGTGTGTGTTTCTGAATGAGTGACATTTTGGGCTTGCTACGGTTGAGTTGGACGCATGAAGAGATGCCGGCCACGTCTGTGTGAGATGCAGGGAGGGGTCAGGCTCTAATTGTTCATTCGCACGGAGGTGCGTGTCTCTTGTAGTCGTGGTCACAGCTGAGGTGTTGGCAAAGCAAACATCACACGCACTCGCATTCATAAGCCCTGCGCATTATTATGACATCACACACGTCACACTCCTGCAGGGGCATGCCAGAGTTTGACACAGCTTTGGCCTCTGTTGTTACAGTATGAGTTTATGTCATCAAACTATCATATACACAACAACAAGAATATCACAAAGCGATTAAAGCTTTCATACAGAGATTATGAGCATTTATACTGAATTCCCATTCATTTATTCACATGCAACTCTGAGGTTGTGAGCTACTGTATCTACATAAAGTAGTTATTTCCAGTGAAATTTTGTGATTTTCTATAACAATTTCAATACCACAGAAAATAAAAAATGCTGTTGAACACACACCTTTCAAAAAGTTTTAAAATGGGATAAATACAAACGATTTCACTCTCTTCATGTGTTTATATATCTCAGTCATCTATTATCAAAGTATATCACATGTTCCTAGTAGTGCATACAATGATAAACTGTTGATAACTGTACATCTGTGTGGAACAGAATTACAAAATGACATAACTGTTACTAAAGTGGGTCGAACAAAACTTGTTGCATTTATGATACATAATAACTTAAAAACAATGAAGTTACAATAAGCTGTTCAAAAATAACATTAGATATACCTTGAAGTAATGTATTTACTCTGAAAGTATATGTTTTTAATAGTTAGGGGTGCTGACTTTAAATTTAGTATTTTTATTATGTTTTGGTCTGCTGCCTTTTTAACAGGATTAACAAGAGAAACAGACATTCAGACACAAATACTTCTCTCTCTTTATATTAGTCACTCTCTCATACATGTCTATAGATATATGTGTATGCATGTGGAATGTAGACAGACATGGATGGAACATCAGGTAAATATAACACAAAGGGAGAGTGTTCAACAGGGTTCAACATAATCACACAGGATATTTAGTCAGCGAGTTACTGACAAGTGCTATATCCCATGAGACATCTTTGCATCAGTTCAAGTGTGTTTACCTTCTTCTGTGACATGACCGGAAGTGTCCTGCTTTTTTAGGAAGTAATTGCGTTTACATAATCAGTGATAAGTGTGATTCTGAGGTTCCATTTTCCATCTAAGGTTATAATATTACTCCACTGTTGGTAAGATTTAGAGTTTGGGGGTAGAGTTAATAAAATATGTATTGTTCTTCACTATATTACATCTTATACAACAAAAACAACCCACTGCACAGTTCACTTTTGGCAACCCTCTGTGGACGTTTCAGCTGGAAACTGCTCATTACTTCTCACTTTGGCCACTCTGGCCATCTAATTTTGGTGAGCACAGACCACATTTACCTCATTCTCTACAGCGGCATCTTTGAATTTTGATGGGAATGACAATGAAGCTGTGAGGGATAGCTATACAGTCTCTTCAATGGGCTGTACTGCAAGTGTTTTTGGATCGTTCAGTGGAATAAACATTGAAAACATTTCTTTCCAAGAACATTATGTTGACAAAAAACTCAAGACAACATGAGTTGTGGAAAATCAAGTGGGAGATAGGAGCTTTACAGCTTTATACCATGCATGCCCTTGAAAAGATGGATTAAAAATAAATCCGTGTTTCCAGAGAGTTTGGTCCCAGACTCGATCTTACCTCAGGTAAGTGGGAAATGTCCAGTTCGTCACATAGCTAATATACAAAGGGGATCCAAAATTGCTATACGATCCATCGCACCAGGTATGCGTCCAATGGCAATGTATTTGAATGGGCTCTTGTACACAAACCATGTATATTAGGTAAGGGAATATACATGGTTTGTGTACAAGAGCCCAAGTACGTGAGGTGAAAAAAATTCTTTACTGTTCTTTAAATTTCATCACAGTCTAAAATAACGTACAAACTCAGATCATGTATTTCTCACTGGCAAAAATTATTTTGTGTGCCCTCTAGTGTAGAAACACCAAAATTGTTGCGTCATAAAGGTCAGATAAGTATGAAATGAAATAACCCTATCTTTAACAGTTAAAAACAAATTGCATCTAATCATGCATCATGTGTCACACAAGTATCTTTCTCCACCAGCCCAGCACACTGCTAGGTGAAGTAGCTTAGCGATAGCAAGTAAAATCTATACTTCACTGTTTTACCAGACTCGCACATGTCAGTCGGCCTTGGCCAACATATTTGCAGTTTCAACCTGTTGTCGGATGTGAGGTGGTGTTATATTGCTGAGAACTGGCAGTCAAGAAGAGGAGTAGAACATAGGGTTCCATATATAATATGCATGGAGGTATAACGTTGTAAGTCAACTAGCTTGGTATGCAGACTGGAATGCAGTACTCAGCAGTCATGTAGCATAGAGCCAGAACTGTTGTCATAATGGTCTGTGCCCGGGAACCCCAGCTTGTGCCAGCATGTGTACTATGTAAGTATGAGTTCCAATTTTTTTAATTGTCTTTAAAAAATGTTCCTTGTAAGTCAGTGATCTGGTTAAGGTTACGCCGAAGTACACTGGGTTTGGGTCATGTTTGATTCGCTGATCCTTGAGATAGATGTTCAGTTCCTCGTTTGCCTTCATGTTTGTAGGTAGAAGACACATGCTACAGTTTTAGTGGCACTTGACTGAAGCCGCCAATGGGAAAAGTATTCAACTATCTTCACCATGTCTTTGTAGAATGTGCCTTCTATCTCAGTAAAAGTGTGACCCTGGGACCCAAGGCAGATGTCATCAGCATACATGAATATGAATGATTTTGTCATTGGGAGATCATTGGTGTTGATATTGAAGAGTCTTGGAGACAAGACAGAATCCAGAGGTAAACCATTTAAATGATTTGAACAACCCAGCAGGGAAATATTTTAGATGCTTTCACCAATGCCAGACCTTGCCATTTGCTGCTGTTAAGTCTGCTAAAACTGTTCCAGTTTCCAGATACAGAGATGTTTGAGTTAACAATTTCATGAAGCATACTGAAAGGAGCGAAATTGGGCAATAGCTAGCCGCAATGTTTGAATCCTTGCCTGGTTTTGGAATGGCAATTAAATTTGTCTCACACTAGGGTTTTGGAATCCTCCTTTTCCTTATGACTCGAGTAAAGTATATATTCTAACTAGTGTTTAGAACTCACACAGAGCAGAATAAAATGTCAGAATCTAATGTCAAATCGGTAAATTTATTAATCGCGATTAAGAAAAGAATTATGTGTTAAACGTTAAGCGCAGGTGTTAGCGCATTAATTGTGACAGCTCTAATATACATTTATACTGTTTAACCGAGTTGAGTCTTATTCCTAGGAAGGTAAATGACTGACTGGGCACCAATTTAAATTTTTTCCAGTTTACCCTGTTCCCCTTCTGTCACTCACTCAACGTTGTGTCGATGTAGTGACACTAGGGGTCTCTCTTGAGAGCCTCGGTTACCTCTTATCTTTGAGAAAAGGGCAATGAGAATTGGCAAACTAATTTGCATGCCCCTCCCCCGGACAAACAGGTATAAAAGAAGGGAAGTGTCGGTTCAGACAGATTTGAGCAGTTGTGTTTCAGCAAGCTGAGTAAACCCACTGCTGTTCCACTCACCTCTAAAGAGCATATGCTGTTGAAAATACGGCACATTTCAGTGGCTTTTCTCTTCTTCTGCACGCCAGTACAGACTATGCATAAAAGAGTATATATTTCTCTAAAAGAGTAAACACATTGACGTTGAACCTCTTTTTAAAGACTTGTCTTTTTCAAGATGCCCTTCCGTCTTTGTGTCATTCCAGGATGCGGTCATTACCTCTCTGCTTCTGATGGCCACAAACGTTTGTGGACGGCTCACTGCGAGAACATGACCATGGCAACGTTGCGGTCATAGCTCTCCTTCCGAGGGAAAGCCACTTTAACCCCCCACCCCCCGTGTTGCACCTGTCACACCCCTCCAAGGCCTACAGCGCCACTGGACAGGCCACCTCTGCCCTGCACGCTACGGCCCTTCTGCAAGTCCACCAGGCCAAAGTGCTAAGAGATCTCCACTTGGGTAGTCCTGGTCCTGATTTATTGCAGGAACTGTGCTCTGCGACCGACCTCACCCTCCGGGCCACGAAGGTAACAGCGCATGCACTAGGACAGGCGATGGCCACCCTCGTGGTCCAGGAACACCATCTGTGGCTGAATCTGGTGGAGATGCTGAACGGCCTGAATTCGTTCAGACCGGGCACTGTAGTTCCACTGAAACAATTTCAGAGGCTCCTGGGGAAAATGGCATCCTCAGCGACAGTCACGGCACTCAGGTTGATGCACATGAGGCCGCTTCAGCACTGGCCTCAGTCTCGAGTCCCGAGATTGGCATGGCACCACGGCACATACCGTGTGACCCTCACCCTTTCCTGCCATCACTTATTCAGCCCTTGGACATACCTCTGTGTTCTACAGGCAGGAGTCCCCCTACAGCAGGTGTTCAGACAAGTCGTAGTTAATACGGACGCCTCCCAGTTGGGCTGGGGTGCCGTGTGCAATGGGCATGTAGCCGCTGACTCTTGTATGGGGCCCCGGCTGGGTTGCTGGCTGTATTTCTTGCCCTGCACAGATTTCTGCCGTTGATCGTTACCTGACATGACAGCGTGACAAGCACATGTTGATTCGCTTAGACAACAGAGCAACACTAGCGTATATAAATTGCCACGGCAGCGTTCGCTGTCATCGCATGTAGCAAATTGCCCGCCATCTCCTCCTTTGGAGTCAGCAGCTGCTGAGGTTGCTGCAAGCAACGCATATCCCGGGGAATCTAAACACCACAGTTGACACGCTGTCACGTCAGGTAACGCTCAGCGGAGAGTGGAGACTTCACCCTCAGGTAGTCACCCTTTGTGCTTGGTTCGACCGTGCAAAAGTAAATCTGTTTGCCTCCCGAGATTCCACGCACTGCTCGCTCTGGTACTCTCTGACAGAAGCCCCACTTGGCACAGAAGCACTGGCACACAGCTGGCCCCGGGGGCTGTGCAAATAAGCATTTTCCCCAGTGAGCCTACTTGTACAAGTCCTGTGCAAGATAAGGGAGTTCGAGTAACAAGTCATTCTCGTGGTCCCCCACTGGCCCACTCGGACTTGGCTTTCTGATCTCACTCTCCTCGCGACAGCTCCTCCCTGGCAAATTCCCATGAGGAAGGTCCTTCCGTCTCACGGACGGAGCCCCCTCTGGCATCCCTGCCCAGACCTCTGGAATCTTCCCGTCTGGCCCTTGGACAGGATGTGGAAGATCTAAATGTTCTTCTACCAGCCATCGTAGACACAATCACTCAGGCCAGAGCTCCCTCTACCAGGCAGCTTTATGCCCCAATATGGCATTTATTTGCAAATTGATGTTCTTCCCGATCTGAAGACCCACAGACCTGTGCAGTCAGGTCAGTGATCTCATTACTGCAGGAGAGGCTGGAGGGGCAGCTGTCCCACTCCACCTTGAAGGTTTATGTAGCCGCCATAGCGGCTCACCACAATGCAGTGGACATTAAGTTTTTAGGGAAGCACGACCTTAGAGCACGACCAATCATCAGGTTCCTTAGAGGCATCCTGAGGCTGAACCCTCCTAGGCCATGCCTGTTCCCCTCATGGGAGCTCTCCGTTGTCCTTTCGGGCCTTCGTGGAGCCCCATTAGACTCAGTCAAACTAAAGGCCCTCTCCTTGAAGACGGCCCTCCTGATCTTGCTCACTTCCATCAAGAGGGTTGGGGACCTGCAAGCACTTTAAGTTTGGTCCGACAGACTCTCATGTCATTCTGAGACCCCAACCAGGCTACGTGCCCAAGGTTCCTACGACCTTGTTGAGGGATCAAGTAGTGAACCTGCAAGCACTGCCCACGGGAGGAGGCCTTAGCGTTGCTGTGTCCGGTGCGTGATTTGCGCACCTATTTGGATCACATGCAGTGCTTTAGTTACTCTGAGCAGCTCTTTGTCTGCCTTGGTGGACAGCGGAAAGGGAACGCTGTCTCCAAACAGAGTCTTGCCCACTGGATCATGGACTCCATTGCATTGGCCTACCAGACCCAGGCCGTGCCTGCCCCCTTGTGGGTTCGAGCACACTCTAAAAGGAGTGTGGCATCTTTGTGGGCAGTGGCCAATGGCACCTCTCTAGCAGACATCTGCAGAGCAGCGGGCTGGGCAACACCCAATTCCTTCACGTGATTTTACAATCTCCGGGTTGAGCCGGTCTCGTCCCGTGTTTTGACAGGTCTGAACACATAGAATTCGGTAATACAGTGTCAACAGCTGTCCAGGTGTATCGCTTGCACATAGAGCCTTTCCCCTCCCCTGAGGTCAAGACGTGCACTCTACTCCCCCAGTCAAGTCCACAGTGGTGTCCCTCTTCCCTAGCCCTCTGGCTCTGAACTCAGCAGAGGAAGTTCACAGCCAGGCCCAGCGCAGGCACTGACTTGAGGTGCTCCATAGGTTAAGATCTTTCCAATATCCCCTGTGATGCATTTTCCACGGTACAGTCCCCAAGTTGGTGGACCTGCATCTCCCTTGGGCAGAGCTCCCTCTTCTCCCTGGTCACTGTGTTTGGAGAGCTCCTACCAATCGAGGCAGGATCTACCACTGCACCACCACATGTGTGGCTGGTAAGCCCATGTGATGTATTTTCCACATGTTAACCTCCCTGTTGGGCAGGATGTGGTCTCTGCGGGGTCTCCTCCCCCTGAAAGAATAGGATTGAAAAAGAACGCCTTCCCTAATGTGTGTTGATGGCCCCAGCCGCATCTAACACTCTATGGAGAGAAAACATAGAGAGAGAAAAGGCTGCAGCTGGCGCGGCCTGCTCCCAGGCTAGTTACGTTGCTTCCCTCCCTCAGGGATGTGGGGAACTATATGATGTCTCTTGGGTTGTTGGGGAAGCACGCAACAGCTTGCTTGCACCTGCATCAGCAGTCAACGTGACAAGTTTAGTGTTGTGTTGTTTTTAAATAGGGACCCCTAGTGTCACTACATCGACACAACGTCGAGTGAGTGACAGAAGGGGAATGTCTCTGTTACTGTCGTAACCTCCGTTCCCTGATGGATGGAATGAGACGTTGTGTCCCTTTTGCTACAACAGTGTACTAAGCCGCTGAAATGGCTGGGACCTTACTCTCAGCTCCTCAGCTCAAAACCTGTCTGAACAGACATATGCTGCCCTCCTTTTATACCCGTATGTCCTGGGGAGGGGCATGCAAATTCTGATCATCAATTCTCATTGGCCTTTTCTCAAAGATAAGAGGTAACCGAGGCTCTCAAAAGAGACCCCTAGTGTCACTACATTGACACAAGTGAGAACTTCATGCAACTCAGTCTCAGAGTCCGCTTTTTCCCGTTTACCAACCTTGGGGGAAAAAACGGTAAGTGCCTCACCTGAGTACATACATGACACATTAATGAGAGCTCAGCAATATAGCATACCCTTCATCTCTGCCGAACATATATGTATAATGCTCGCCGATTGTGGGGGTGCAGATCAGAGGTGTGTAGAGTAGCCAAAAACTTTACTCAAGTAAAAGTACAATTACTTAAAAAAAATTATGACTCAAGCCGAAGTAATAGTACAAATGTATAAATTACTCGAGTAAGAGTAAGAAAGTAGTAAGTAACTAGTTACTTTCACATATAACATAATGGATGTTTACTCTCCTATATTCCAGTACACGATACACATTTAACATGCATTACAGAATGATTATTATTAATAATAATACTATTAATATTATTGTTAATGGAAATTGTCATCATTCACCACCATGTTGTTCCATGCACATTTGATTTTCAGAAGCAATATGATAGGTGTGGGTGAGAATTTAAAAGTCTTTTTTTTTTACTATTAATTCTCCTCCCTGCCCAATAGGTGGTGATATGCACAAATAACTGAATCACCAAAAACACGAGAAGGATGTGAAAGTGGAGATTTATTTGTAAAAAAGGATTCAAATATTGATCTGTTTCTCACCCACACTTATCAGATCCTTTCTGAAGACATAGATTGAACCATCCATCCATCCATCGTCAACCGCTTATCCTGTGTACAGCTTCGCGGGGGGCTGGAGCCTATCCCAGCTAACATTGGGCGAAAGGCGGGGGACACCCTGGACAGGTCGCCAGTCCATCGCAGGGACTCACATAGACAGACATACACTCACACTCACCTCCACATCCACATCCACACCTAGGGCAATTTTTTTGGAGACACCAATTAACCTAGCCTGCATGTTTTTTGGATGGTGGGAGGAAGCCGGAGTACCCGGAGAGAACCCACACAGAAAGGCCGGGGCAACCAGAGTTTGAACCCACGACCTTCTTGCTGTGAGGCGACAGTGCTAACCGCTGCACCACCGTGCCGCCATTGAACCAGTGTCATTTTAATTCCTTTATGTGGTTTCTGAGCTTAAAATTTTGGTACCCATTAACTTGCATTCTAGTATAAACTAATAGAGCTGAGATATTCTTCAAAAATTATTGGTGTTCATCATTTACTTTCACTGCATTTTGAAAGGGAATGGTGACTGAGTGTCAGTCCCTAACATTCTGTCTAACATCTTTTGTGTTCCACAGAATACAGAAAGTTTCACAGGTTTGGAAGAATCTGTCAGTTAGAAGAGAATTTTGGAAACTGTTTTCGAGTAATTATTACGGTGAAACGTGAACAATGTCACACAGTCCCAAGTTATATATAATCTTTAATTATACACTGAAGCAAGACCATGTTTTATTCATGCCTTCTGTAATTATTTCACAGCTTTTTATGTCCTGCGTGAATATAGTTCAGTGACAATCCATCATTGTCAGTGTCGAAAGAATTTAGAATCTGAACCATAAGGGTAAATTACACTTTACCTCTGTGTTTGGAAGCTTGTTGTCTATAAGACAAAGCCACCTGCATCTGTCAAATGCTGTTCTTGTGCCAACCTTGCACATGCAGAAATGCTCACAATTGGAATAGGCAGGGCAGAACATTTGCACTTAATGCATATGTTTACAAGGAAAATACAGTAGGCACTGAGCAAATGCAAACTTAGAAACTGAGGTCATAAGAGCCCACACTTACAGATTCATGCTGAAAATGAATGAATATCACCTTGACACAGACAAGCCCACATTGTCTCAATCTCTTAAATTGACCTCACCATGTTTTCTTAAATTGGAGATGCAATTTTAATCTTGAAATATAGCCTGCTGTAGTGTTGAACTCGACTCGCGTTAAACACTTATTAAATTAAAACCAGTAATGTAACGACAGGAACGCAACCCATTGTAACGAAGTAACGATGACAGTTATGAGGACAATTGTGAATTGTGAATTCCTGTGGTAAATAAAATGGTCTGAATCTAACAGTCACAAACTCCACCAGCCATGAGCAGTAACTAGAAACTAGCACCGAGATCTTGCACCATTCCGTGTTGAAGTAAACACATAAGCTACCACCACGAGGCGATGCAGAGGACTGTAGGCCTGTTCCCCTTAGTAAGCCAAGATCGCATAGCTTCTCCAGCAGATCATCGTGCAGCTTAGTTGTTGCATGATTTCTATACTGTAGCAGTATCTGCCGATGGTAGATATGAACACCGGTTGCTCCGATGTCCATGTGCCGTAAAACAATCAGGCTAAGAAACAAGAATAGCACCATTTTGGATCTGGAGTGGCCCTGTGTGCTACTGCCACGCCATATATCTGCCTGGAAATTCGTATCGCAAGACCCTGCGGAGGATAGTGAGGACAGTTGGGAAGATCATCGGGTCTCTCTTCCCTCCATCATGGACATTTACACCACATGCTGCATCCGCAAACCACCAGCATTGTGGATGACCCCACACACCCCTCAAACAAATACTTCACCCTCCTGCCATCTGGTAAAATGTACCAAAGCCTTCTTGTCCTCAGGCCCAGACTGTGTAACAGTTTTTTCCCCCAAGCCATCACACTCCTCAATACTTAGAGACTGGAATGACACACACACACACACACACAACTGAATGCCATACAACACCCTTTGCAATTTTTGCACTTTTCTGTATTATCTACCTGAATTGTTTGCTTTACTGCTACTGTTTTCATAAAAATACTGTATTTAATTTCTTGTTACTTTCTACCTGGCTGCTAACCCAATAAATGCTAAGTCCATACATTGTATAAGCTTATCTGCTGAATACTATGTCACAGTATGTTACGTTTACATTCATTGCATTTTCTATTATATTGCTGTATCTTTTTGCACTACCTGTTTTATCTGACACTTTCACACTAGAACCGTGTACTGGTTGTCTCTTACTGTGCCTATTGTCCTTTTTTTTTAGCAATTATTGTACCATCTTTTACTATTTGCACACGTGCAATTTATATTGTAATGTGTAGGTATTATTTAGTTCTGTGTTGTCTCATGTAGTTCTGTGTTTGTAATATGTTGGTTTTATGTTGTTTTACATGTCTATGGTCCTGGACGAACATTTATTTGTTTCACTGTGTATTGTACTAGATGCATATGGTTGAAATGATAATAAAATCCACTTGACTTGACTTGAAAAGTAAAACAAATGTCATCAGAAATTTACTCGAGTAAGAGTGAAAAGTACCCACCATGAAACATACTCATAAAATATATTTTTTTCCAAAAAGTTACTCAAGTACTGTAAATGTAACAGAGTAAATGTAGCTTGTTACTACCAACTTCTGGCGCAGATAATTACGTTCATGTAAAGCCACTTTTTATGGGGAAAAACAAGGTGTATTAGATGACAAAGCAGAGCACTAATCCATTGTAAAGTATCTATTATATGTAAATGTGGCAGGGCGGAGGGCAGGGCCGGGTCGTAATTCTACACACCCGGTCCAATATCAGGCTAATCAAGTCTCTGAGAGGGATAAAGGTTGTCTGCGGATCCGTTAGAGGGTGGAGGAGTGGCCGAGGAACAAGCTACGGCGTATCAGAGAACTGGCGAGTAAGTGTTTTTTTCTCCTCTCCTCTCTCACTGCCACTCCGTGTTGGCCTTTTCCCTCTCATTTAAATTTTACAGTGTTTTTTGGGGGGTACTACACGGTTACAGGAAGTACCCCCCATTTTTATTATTTCTGTTTCCCTCCCTTTGTCCCCTCCCTCATCCAGGTAGACGGGGATGACCTGCCGCCAGATGGGCGAAAGGCACGCCCCTCCCCAGGGAAAGAGAGGGGGGGAGTGTACGTCATGCCGGGGGCTCCCCAGCCTGAGAGAACGAGGGAGGAATGTGGCAGGGTGGAGGGCGGGGCCGGGTCGTGATTCTACACACTCAGTCCCTTATCAGGCTAATCAAGCCTCAGAGAGGGATAAAGGCCGACTGCAGAGAATGGTGCCTTTACGGACATGTCCATCGTGTGTGTTTGTCTTTTGTTTAGCCGGTTCTCGCCTCTTCCTTCCCATTGAACTGCGTTACAGTAGACTGTACTGTATATTTATATAATAAAATCACAGCATTTGCACTTTAATCTCAACTCAACTTTATTTCAAGAGCTCTTAAAAGTGCTTCACAGTAATAAAAGTTAAAACATAACATTTCAAAATGACCAGGTATCTAAATTACATACACTCCAAAGGCCAGTGTAAATAGATGAGATTTCAGACGTGTCTTATTCTTCAATGATCACACAGGAGTTTTTTTTTTATCCGGAAAAGTGAAGCTTCCAGCAAAAAACAAGTTAAGTCATTTTTATTTGTATAGTGCCTTTCACAACATACATTGTTTCAAAGCTGCTTCACAAACAACAGGCTCACTGTGGGGGCCAGATCCTCTCTGGCTGACATCATGAATATAATGCCAATATTACTTATGTATAGTGCAAGTCATGGTTTAAAATTATTAAACTAAGTAAGTGTGAACAGGTTCGTTGAACAATGGAGGAGCCAGGAGACAGCAAAGCAAGTTTGAGATAAGTACATTAATTCCTCTCTCTCGTGCATACAACATTTCTGGATTCACTCTCTCTCTCCCTCTCGACACTTGGCATCCATATCACTACAACAAGACACAAGTGTTAGAGATAATTACAAACCAGGTGACAAGCCTTACCGCTCTCTCTCTCTCTCCCGCAGACAGACACATGAACACCCCCCATGCCACATGCCCCCACTGCTGACTCAGGCCAGGGCAACATCCGGCCTGCCTACTCCCCCCCCCCATTTGTAGAGAAAGTCAGCCACAACCATCTGCGCCCCCCAGCCTGTGTACCACCTTGAATTTAAAGGGCTGGAGAGCCAGATACCAACGGGTGATCTGCACATTAGTATCCTTCATGCGGTGGAGCCACTGCAGAGGGGTGTGATCGGAACAGAGGGTGAAGGCCCGCCCCAGCAGGTAGTAGCGGAGCGTCAGAACCGCCCATTTAATCGCAAGACACTCCTTGATGGTACTATTTTTTGTCTACCTGAAGGAGAGCTTGCGACTAATAAAAAGCACTGGTCGTTCCTCCCCGCCGACCACCTGCGAGAGCACTGTCCCCAGCCCCCTGTCAGATGCATCAGTCTGCAAAATAAAGGGGAGAGAGAAATCAGGTGCATGTAAAAGCGGCCCCCCCACACAGTGCAGATTTTACCTTAAGGAAGGCCTGTTGGCACGACTCTGTCCACTGGACCGGAACAGGAACACCTTTTTTAGTAAGGTCAGTCAACGGGCTGGTGACATCAGAATAACTAGGCACAAACCTTTTTGGTCTTGGGTGCCGGACAGGCTGCGATCGCTGTGGTTTTGTCAACCTGTGGACGCACCTGCCCGTGACCCAAGTGGAACCCCAGATACCTAAATTCCAGCCGTCCAATTGCACACTTCTTCAGGTTTAATGTGAGTCCCGCCTGCCTCAGCGCTCTCAGGACAGCCCTCAGATGTTGCATATGCCGCCACCAGTCATTACTGTAAATTATAATGTCATCCAGATATGCTTATGGATCTTATCCATAAGGTGCTGAAACGTGGCCGGGGCTCCAAACAAACCGAACGGAAGTGTTACAAACTGGTGTAATCCGAACGGTGTGGAAAAAGCTTTTTTTTTCTAGGGAGAGTTAAAGGGATCTGCCAATACCCCTTTGTTCAGTCCAGCGTCGAGTAAAATTGATCAGCGCCCAACCGATCGAGTAACTCGTCAATTCGTGGTATTGGATACGCGTCAAATTTGGACACCGCGTTCACTTTCCGATAGCCAACACAGAAACGGACCGAGCCATCGCTGTTCGTTACCAGAACTACCGAGCTGGCCCTATCGCTGTGCGACTCCTGTATTACGTCCATTTCGAGCATTGCCTCTAATTCCTCCCTAACGACCTTTTTCTTGTGCTCAGGGAGATGATAGGGCCGGCTACGAACCCCCACACCGGGGTGGTCTCGATATGGTGTTCTACGTGTTTAGTGTGACCAGGCAGGAGAGAAAATACATCTGCGAACTCCGCTTGCAGCCTCGCAACATCTGTCAGCTGCGACAGTGAGAGGTGGTCTCCGCAAGGGACCGGGGTAAATGAATTTGCTTTGAGCGATACCTCCGGTCCGAGCTCCGCCTTCTCCGGAACTGCCGTCGCTAAGGCTACAGGTACCGCCTCCCTCCATGGTTTCAGGAGGTTGAGGTGGTAGGTTTGACGTGACCCTCTTCTATCCGTTCACTTAACCTCATAATCGAGATCTCCAACTCGTCGCGTGACCTCAAAGGGTCCTTTCTACTTGGCGAGTAATTTGGAGCTCGAGGTGGGCAGTAACACAAGTACTTTATCTCCCTGTGAAAATTCCATTAGCTGAGTGCCCCTGTCATACAGTCGGCGTTGGCATTCTTGCGCTTGGAGCAAATTCTCCTGTGTTACCCATCCCAAAGTGGGGAGTTTTGCTTGAAGGTCAAGAACGTATTGAATTCCTCCCAAGCTTCCCGTATGACATCAAGCATGCCCCGTGGCTGGCGCCCGTACAGTAGTTCAAACGGGGAAAAGCCGGTGGAGGCTTGCGGGACCTTTCATACTGCAAACAGCAGTGGTTCGAGCCACTTATCCCAGTTTTTAGCATCTTCGTGTACAAACTTACGAATCATGTTTTTCAAGGTCTTATTAAATTGTTCCACCAGTCCATCGGTCTGCGGGTGGTAGACGCTGGTATGAATCGACTTAATGCCTAATAACTCATATAGTTGGCGAAGTGTACGTGACATGAATGTTGTGCGTTGATCCGTGAGGATTTCCTTTGGAATCCCCACTCGGGAGATAATTTTGAAGAGTGCCTCCGCAACACTGCGTGCTGAGATGTTGCGTAGAGGCACTGCTTCCGGATATCGCTTTACATAGTCCACCAGAACTAACACAAAGCGATGTCCGCGTGCAGTCTTTTCTAATGGCTCGACGAGATCCATTCCAATTCTATCGAAGGGGATCTCGATCAACGGCAGCAGGCGCAATGGCGCTTTTGCACCACTTGCGAACGTCCCCGTAAATGCCTGGCCAAAAGAAACCGGCTATTATACGGTTCAAAGACTTTTCGTGACCTAAGTGGCCGGTCATTGGATTATAGTGAGCTGCCTGGAAGAGTGTTTCCCGACGGCTCTTCGGTACTAACAGCTGAGTTGTAACCTCTTTGGTTTGAGTGTCCTGCATCACTCGATACAACTGCTCCTTGATAATAGAAAAGTATTGGTATGTGAACGCAACACATACCCATACCTGGGTAGAATAACAGAGAGAGACAGGGGGGTTTGAAGGGGCAGAGAAGGGGAAGGGTCCTCTGGACCGGGGTCAGGGTCTGGGCGGGCCTCCCCACCTACGAGGAGCCGGAATTGGGTGGGAGTGAGGGGAATGGGGAGAAGGGGAGGGAACAGCAGACACAGGGGGTGGAGAGAGAGAGAGAGAGAGAGAGAGAGAGAGAGAGAGAGAGAAGATACTGCCTCGCTGCCTCCTGGGAATGCCGCCATGTAGTCCTCTGCCAGCTGGCGATCATGTTGACCACTTCCATGATGTCGCGGGTTCCCCCCACCAACAGCCACTTCCGGCAGGCGTCACGGAGATGCTGCGCATTTCACAAACGGGCAGCCGTCCTTCCTGAATCTCAATGAGCGGAATAGCTGCCGACTCTGCTCCGGGGTCCGACCGACCCGTTGCTGGATGGCCTACTTAAGGTGGTTATAGTCCAGGAGGCTGGCGGGGGGAAGTCGTTGTGCCGCCAGCTGCGCCTCCCCAGAAAGCAGGGGCAATAGGCGCGCCGCCCACTGATCGGGAGGCCACCTCCATACCTCTGCAGTTCTCTCAAATAGGTCGATGAAGGCCTCCGGATCATCGCTTGGCCCCATTTTCGCGAGGGCCAGTGGTGGGTTGGGCTCCGAGGAGGACGCAGCACCAGCCCCCTCCCTGGCGATCAGGCTCCGTAGCGCTTGCCGGTCCTCGAAAGTGTTGTTCTTGCTCCCGGCGAACCTCCAAGAGGGCATGGTGTTTTGTCTGCTGGATGTTGGTGAGGGCGTTGATAACGGCCAGCGGTGAAGACTCCATAGCGGCGCTCTCCTCCAAACCCGGGTATTGGCACCACTGTGAAGAGGTTCGTTGAGCAATGGAGGAGTCAGGAGACAGCGAAGCAGGTTTGAGATAAGTACTTTAATTTCTCTCTCTCGTACATACGACGGTCACCGCCGTAGAAATGTAAACATAAACAAAACAATAGCACACTCAGTCTGTGGAGCTTTCTGGATCCACTCTCTCTCTCCCTCTCGAAACTTGGCGTCCCTTTAAATGTCTCTCTCCGTATCACTACAACAAGACACAGGTGTTAGAGATAATTACAAACCAGGTGACAAGCCTTACCGTTCTCTCCCGCAGACCAACACACGACCATGCCCCCCATGCCACAGTAAGTGATAAGGGTCAGTGTTTAAACAAAGATTTTGTATGAACTGTAAGATTAATGACTAATATCTTTGAAGTCCATCCTGGATTAACTGCAGAAGTTCACATAGATTTATTGTTGTTGTTAGTTAGCTGATGAAGGGTTTTGTTGGCAATTCATTGATAGTCTATTTATTCCATTATTAGAGTGTAGTGCATCATTAGACCGAGGTGACGCAGGTAGAGATCAGAGAGGTGCATCACAGTTCAACAGGCAGGTTATTTCGGTGAGGTCTATCTTAAGGCCAAGGTTCAGGCATTGGAACTTATGGTTGGAGTTGGCGTCAGTTCATCCCTATGGTTTTATGGTTTGAGTTGGCATCAGTTTAACCTCTGAAGTCCATCGTAATAGACTGAAGTGATGTTTGGCTGGCACCGGCTTCTACTGACAAATAAGTCATAATAAAAGAACGATTCATAAAAAAAGATAGATGTTTGAAATTGAAGAAATTGTGAGAGAAATATTTTACAACTATAAAGTAAAATGTAATATTCAGGGTAATAATAATAATAATAATAATAGTAATAATAATAATAATAAAAATATAGCGGCTAGCAGAAATTATCGGGGTTCAAGCCTTTTAAGAACTTTCAAAGTATGCAAAAAATGTATTTTTATGTACAGGTATATGTACTTTGTAAGTTGTTGAATTTGCAAACTGGTGTTAAATATGTCTGATGTCTTGTGTTCAACGGTCCTGAAACAGGATAATTGTTATGGTGGTCATTTGTTTTTTACTTTTTAACTGTTATAAAGGCACAAAGCAATCAATCTCCAAAAAGGTTTTAGAAGTTTGAATATTTATTTTAGGAATTATAGGCTTTTGGATACACAGTCAAGCCCACATGATAAATGCAAACCCTAAATAACTAAATTAATAACTGAAGTTCAACTTTTCTGATAATTATTCACCTAGGCAGTCCTAGATGTAGTTCACAATAGAAGGTAACATTGGATAATATACAATAATTCACACGTCCTTTAAACAACCATTTTGCTGAAATATGATTGGTTGCTGGTGGCCATGTTTTTCTTATTTTTCTTAGTCATATTGTAGAATATGTAAGCATTTGGCCCCTACAAGAATCATACCAATTTTAAACTTAATTGATAATGCTGTTGCGGAGTTATGAGCATTTTTTTTTTTTGTAGCGCCCCCTTTAAGCTAATTTTTTCTTGATTTTGTATGCAGACTCAAAATGTGCTGTTGTACATGTGCATACATTTTCTTAACATTTAGCTGTATCGTTTGGTAGATATTGGTCATTACGCACAAAATGGATGACGTCTGACCAATTAGTTGGCTTATATCTTCGCAATGCTTGGGCGAATAAAGTTTCCTTTGATACATTTTTGTCTGGAGTGTTCATAGTAGACACACCAATTTTTGTGAGAATCAGATATACAGCCTTGGGGGAGTTAGAAAAGTAGCTTTTTTAGAAAATTTGAATTGCGGAAATATTTTATAATAGCCATAATACGAAGATATACATTTTGTAGGTCTTGGTGCAAGGAATTAGAGAAAAAAAATAACTTGGTTGCGGAGTTATTGGTGAAAGCGTAAATGTCCTTGTTACAGCGCCACCTTGTTGCCGATTTTCATAAAACTTAGTCTAGCCTAGTTCTAACACTGTCTACAAATATCTAAAGTTTCTTAACAGTAGGCCATTCAGATTTGATGTTATTAGCTGCTGAATTTGATTGGCTGCTGGAGGCCATGTTTTTTTATTTGTCCGACTGATATTGTAGGATATGATAGCCTTTGGCCCCTAAAAGATGCATACCAATTTTCAACTTCATTGGCAATTCAGTTGTGGAGTTATTATTGTTTTTTTTGTTGTAGCGCCCCCTATAGGTGAAATTTGTCATGACTTTGCGTGCTTCCTCAGAATGTCCTGTTGTATATGTTTATCAAGTTTTATAACATTTGGCCTTTTCATTTGGTAGATATTGGTCAATACGTAAAAAATGGACAACACCTGACCAATTTGTTGGCCTGGTGCATCCACACAATTGTTCCCTCCAGGGAAGGTGCCGCTCTCCTCTTTAGTAATTTGGCTCATAGACTTAATAATGATATTAATTGACTAAATGGGGCCCAGGTCAGGAAGCAGACAAACTGGTTAATCAGAACGTCTGCTAGCTGCCTTGAGACGTTACACAGGTCACATAAACTACAACACATAGAGACTGTCCATCCATCCATCCATCGTCAACCGCTTATCCTGTGTACAGGGTCGCAGGGGGCTGGAGCCTATCCCAGCTAACATTGGGCGAAAGGCGGGGGACACCCTGGACAGGTCGCCAGTCCATCGCAGGGCCTCACATAGACAGACATACACTCACACTCACACTCACACTCACACTCACCTCCACCTCCACATCCACCTCCACATCCACCTCCACATCCACCTCCACATCTAGGGCAATTTTTTTTGGAGACACCAATTAAGCCTGCATGTCTTTTGGATGGTGGGAGGAAGCCGGAGTACCCAGAGAGAACCCACACAGACACGGGGAGAACATGCAAACTCCACACAGAAAGGCCGGGGCAACCAGGGTTTGAACCCACGACCTTCTTGCTGTGAGGCGACAGTGCTAACCGCTGCACCACCGTGCCGCCCCATAGAGATTGTATCACCTAGATATCTCATAGAGACTGTGTCTGTTCAACGGACTACGAAACACAATACCCGAAAAAATTTGATTAAGGTCAAACTTGAACAAAACAAACAAATTAAAAATACACATCATATACAAATAGGGCTACTAAACATTAGATCTCTTTCTACCAAAGCACTAATTGTCAATGAAATGATTACAGATCATAGATTGGATGCGCTCTGTTTGACTGAAACCTGGCTTAAACCGTATGAATATATTAGTTTAAATGAATCTACTCCCCCAGGTTATTTTTATAAACATGAGCCTCATCTGAAGAGTCGAGGAGGAGGTGTTGCTACAATTTACAGTGAAGTTTTTGGTGTTACTCAGAGGACAGGATATAAATGTAAGTCTTTTGAACTAATAATGCTTAATGTAACACCGTCAAATACAAATATAAATAAAAAATCTCTGTCGTCCTTTACCCTTGCTACAGTGTATAGATCACCCGGGCCTTATTCAGATTTCCTTAGTGAATTTGCAAATTTTTTATCAGATCTTGTAGTTACTGTAGAGCCTTGTTGGTGACTTCAACATTCACATAGATAATGAAAATGATACATTGGGATTAGCATTTATCGATATTCTCAACTCTCTTGGAGTCAGACAAAATGTAACAGGACCAACTCATCGCCATAATCATACGCTAGATTTAATTCTTTCATATTGAGTTGATGTTGATAATATAGAAATTCTGCAGCAGAGCGATGACATCTCGGATCATTACCTCGTCTCTTGCATGCTGCAATCAACTAATGTTACTCAATCTACACCACGCTATCATTCAGGTAGAACTATTCTTTCGACCACTAAAGATAGCTTCACTAATACTCTTCCAGATCTATCTCATATACTCAATAAACCCCAAAGCCCAGAAGAACTTGATGAAATAACAAAAAATGTAAATGCAGTCTTCTCTGGCACCCTTGATGTTGTCGCCCCACTTCGATTAAAGAAAATTAAAGAAATAAGCCCTGCACCATGGTACAATGATCACACTCATGCTCTCAAGAGAGCAGCTCGGAAAATGGAGCGCATGTGGAAAAATACAAAATTAGAAGTATTTCAGGGTGCATGGAATGATAGTGTCTGTAGCTACAAACACGCACTCAAAGCTGCCAGGTCAGCATATTTTAGTAAACTCATAGAAAATAACCACAACAATCCTAGATGTTTATTCAGTACTGTGGCTAAATTGGTTAGGAATAAAGCCTCAACCGAACCAGATATTACGTCACAGCTCAAGAGTAATGACTTCATGAATTTCTTTACAGATAAAATTGAAATAATCAGAAATAAAATTGGAATTATGCAATCATCTGTCATAGCACCTCAGAAAACAGTGTCAAATAATTTCCCTCATGTGCAACTTCAATCCTTCGCTATCATAGGTCATGAAGAGCTAACAAAACTTATTGAAACATCAAAAGCCACAACTTGTTTTTTAGATCCAATACCAACTAAGCTCTTAAAAGAGGTATCTCCTGTAATATCAGAACCTCTTCTTAATATCATTAACTCCTCGCTATGCTTAGGACATGTCCCAAGAAACTTTAAAATGGCAATTATCAAACCGCTACTTAAGAAGCCACAACTTGATCCTGGAGAACTTGCTAATTATAGACCGATTTCAAATATCCCGTTTATGTCAAAAATACTAGAAAAGGTAGTATCTTCCCAAATATGTTCATTTCTACAGAGAAATAGTATATATGAAGAATTTCATGGAATAAGTTTCCACTGCTATGCTGACGATACACAACTTTATATTTCTTCAAAACCAGATGAGATTTCACAATTCTCAAAATTAGCACAGTGTATCAATGAAATAAAAGATTGGATGGCCAGAAATTTCCTTCTACTCAATTCTGACAAAACAGAGGTTCTAATTATTGGACCAAAAAACTCTAAAAATAAGCCACTAAAATATAATTTGACTCTAGATGGATGTTCTGTCACATCATCTTCAACAGCGAAGAACTTGGGTGTTATATTTGATACCAATCTGTCCTTTGAAAATCAAATTACAAATGTTTGTAGAACAGCATTCTTCCACCTAAGAAATATTGCTAAATTAAGGCATATGCTCTCTGTTGCTGAAAAAAAAAACTAATTCATGCGTTCATGACCTCAAGACTAGATTATTGTAATGCATTACTGGGAGGATGTCCAGCAAGATCAATAAATAAACTTCAATTGGTTCAAAATGCAGCAGCCAGAGTGCTGACGAGAACCAAGAAATATGATCATATTAGCCCCATTTTATCATCATTACATTGGCTACCTGTTAAATTCCGTATTGATTTTAAAATTCTGTTAACTACATACAAAGTTTGAATGGTCTAGCTCCGCAGTACTTAAGTGATCTTCTACCACGCTATATTCCAACACGTTCATTAAGATTGCAAAATTCTGGCCTATTAATAGTTCCTAGAATATCAAAATCCACTAAAGGAGGAAGATCCTTTTCATATTTGGCTCCTAAACTATGGAATAGTCTCCCAAACACTGTTCGAGATGCAGACACACTCTCTCAGTTTAAGTCTAGACTAAAGACTCATCTATTTAGCCAGGCATACACCTAATTTATCCTCCAACCCACAATTAGGCTGCTTTAGTTGGGTCTGCCGGAACCAGAAACCAGAAACATTGAGCATGATCTCTAACTCTGCAATAAATTCAATGGCATCTACGCTTACATCTTTTTATTTGTTTCCCTGTCTCAACCTCGGGACTCCTATCCTGAGGTCACCAGAACCGGCTGGATCCAGCACCATTCCTGCTTCATGTTGGACTCCACTGCTACATGTCGCAGAATGATGATGACTAAATGCAGCCGGTGCCAGCCAAATATCACTTCAATCTATTATGACGGACTTCAGAGGATGAAATGATGCCAACTCCAACCTGCATCACCTCGGTCTATTTATGGACTACGATCTTGAAATGAAATGCTTAGACTAACTATTGCCAACAAAAGCCTTCATCAGCCAATTAACAAGGACAATTGCATCTATGTGAACTTCTCCAATTAATCAAGATGGACTTCAAAGACTTTGGTCATTAATCTTACAGTTCAAACACAATCAATGTTTAATCACTGACCCTAAACATATGGTGTAGGAGGAGTTTGAAAAAGTATGTTTTTCGAATTAGAGATACAGCCTCTAGTTGCACAGTCTTTGTCAAATTCGTTGACGCGCCATTTGACATGTCCTTTTTTTTATATCTCGTGACCAGTAGGGGGCAGTGCAACAAAACGCTGCAAGTAACCTCTAGATGATTCAGGCCAATTTCTGTGCAAATCGGACAAACAGCCTAGGATGAGTTCGAAAACGTAGGTTTTTCAGAAAATGTTAATTTCACAATTTTCCCACAGGCGGTACTATGGGCTGCCATAGACTCAAGAGTGGAAGAAGAAGAAGCATAATAATAATAATAATAATAAGAAGAAGAAGAAGAAGAAGAAAACTAACAGAAACAATAGGGGTGTTTCGCCCCTTCGGGGCTTGACCCCTAATAATAATAAATATAGCTGCAAACAGCAATACCGGGGTCAAGCCAATAATTGGCACCATGAGCAGCAAAAGAAGCATTGTGACATGTTTTCGATTAGAGTCTGATGAAGAGAGTATGAGGAGTCAAAAAAAGCAAACTTTTAATTAAAAAAAAAACCTCCATTGATTTTAAAAATAACTAAACTGCTATATCACTTTTGTCCAGTATGTGGCACTGTTCTGAAACTGCTGAGGTACTATCTGGGCATGATAAGCCAAAATAGCTATTTTTCTATCTCCATACCAGTAGGGGACAGTGTTTCAAAACACTGCAGGTAACCTTAGGACTTAATGGTGATAACACGTACAAAGTTTCATCCCAATCCCTCAAAGTGTTGCGGAGATACAGCCTAAAGTTTAATTTTGGACATTCTTCATAGAATTAATTGAAGCGTCATTTGAAAACAGTATAATTTATCAAAATTCTGTGAATAATTCTTTGTCGTGAGTGCTTTAGATGATGGAAAACAATTTTCATGCAAATCGGAGAAACAATCTAGGAGGAGTCTTAAAAAGTAGCTTTTCAAAACATTTGAAAGTGGTGGACAGGAATGTAGCTCAATCATGACTTAATTGGTATCATTGTTTTTGGCATGAACAACGAAATCTATCAAGACCAGTCTCATTACAGTAGGAAAAAGGAGTCAATCGCTATTAGCATTTATATAAATAGAATTATAAAGTTTGACCACAAGGTGGCGCTGTCCCTGAACTTTTTCAGTCCCTTCAAAGCAAGGTACCAAAGACACATACTGAGTTTCGTAACGATACACCAAGTCGTTGGTAAATACAGCATTTTAGATTAAATTCAAAATGGCCAACATCCAAAATGGTCGACATAGGAAAATGTGGTATCCTTCGACTCAGTATGTAGCACTTGATCTAAAGAGACAATTTTCATTATATTTCAGCAAAAGTGTTCAAATGTTATTAGACAAAATATTTTTTTTAGCTATCTACTAATAACATTTAAAAATGGCGGACAGTAAGTTAGCTCGATCATGACATAATTGGTAGCATTGTTCTCGGCATGAACCACGGAATCTATCAAGACCAGTCTCATTAAAGTAGGCAAAAGGAGTGCATCTTATCAGGAGTGCACCTTTGGGCTTGAACCCTAATAAGAAAACTAACAGAAACAATAGTGTTCTTTCGCCCCTTCGGAGCTTGACCCCTAGTAATAAGAAAACTAACAGAAACAATAGAGGTCTTTCGCCCCTTTGGGGCTTGACCCCTAATAATAATAATAAGAAGAAGAAAACTAACAGAAACTATAGGGGAAACAGGCGGTTCTATGGGCTGCCATTCGGGGCTTGACCCCTAATAATAATAAGAAAACTAACAGAGACGGGCCCAAGCACCATGGGTCCATTTCCACTCGGTGGCTTTTGGAAAACAAAGCATGATGGACACAGCAACAACTCAACATTAATGTAAACATGGACCCTAAACATACAATGTGTAATAGATATATGCCACCATTCCAGTTTGACTACAACTTCATGTAACACTATTAAAGTGACACACTTCCTTCCACCAGTTGGTGGCACTACAGTTTAGGACGAGCTCCCACCCCTGACAGTTTATAAAGCTGAATATCTCAGCAACTACATCCTGAGTAAAATCAGCATGAAAAAGTCAATTTCTCGCAACATCATATTGGAGGTTGACCGCACAGTCTGAAACACAATACCTATGTAAATACAGAATTGACGGCTAGGCTTAAATGGGAGAGGTTTTGGTGCCTGTGAATTGATGTCAGAGTACGAGGCAGAAGAAACTTGGTGCGTTCAGACCAGAGGCGTCAAGAGCGTCAAAACGACCGGAAGTCATTCATTTTCTATGGCAGCCAGCGTCTCTCAGCGGCGAGAGATGGTGGTGTGGCCATCAGAGGAAAGTTCAAGTGCGGGCAATGAGATGTGACACAGTTCGGTGGCAACCTATTGGAATATAGAAGTGCTTCGCTCTAAAAAAGTCTAGAGAACACAACCATGTAAACTTTGGTTCCCACCAAACATTAGTTCCGAAGACAAAATGGAGGAGAAACTGATTATTGCCATGGCATGTAATATATGATCTGTCCCTGTTTGCTTACAGGGATATAAATATTTTTTTTTAAAACGATGCATGGACAAAGGTGTCTGAAATTGTTGGTGTGCCAGGTAAGTTGATGAAGTAGATATTATGGTTTATATAATATTATATTAAAAGATTTCATGAGGATATACGCTACTTGTGATACAGTATGTGATACAGTATGTCGGCAAAAAGATACCGGTCGACATGTCTGGATGTTTTGCGGTCCCTTTAAATATAGTTCACAAAACCAAGCATTACGAACAAACATTGCCGCCTTTTTTAAACTATGTCAGAGCGTCCACGAATCTTCGATAGCGTTATTGGCAGGGCAGCCAGAGCGAATTTTGATGCTCTCGCCACCTCTGGTCTGAACACACGGACAGAGTCAGGGAAGCGTTTACGCTTTCTAGCTGACTTGGGACCAGTGCGAGAATGGCCAGCCATATCCAAAATAATAAGAGCAATGGTGTTAGTGTTACTGTGAGTATCAGTCACATTCATATATACCCAGTTTAGGCCTGCACGATTTTAGCTAAATCATAATTGTCGATTATTGCCTTAGATATTGTAAATGCGATTATTAATGTCCATTCAAATATTAAATTACCATGACGTTACAAAGTAAGCAACCGTGTGGTTCTTCGGAGTAGCAGATTTAAATGGTGGATATGAGCTGTGCTCCTGTTTCTTTTAAACATTATATTGTATTGTATTTTATATTGTAATAATGTTTAAGGTAAGGCAAATAAAAAAATATTTTTAATGGATATCTATGGTATGGAATAAATGTAATTATTGCTAAATTACTGCTTAAATTATTAGTTCACATACAGTAAATAATATGGCATATTCAAATTTATAATAGACAAATTTAAATCGACAAAATTACTCTGTTCAGTAAGACCTTTTCATCCCGATAGATCTTCAATGGTGATCTTGTTCATGTAAGATCATCGTTAGATAATTTTTGGCCTCTGTGGTTGCACTTTGGAGATTTAAAACAGTCAATTGCTTTCAGAGTTTGTGCGATTCGTGAAAATGTTAAATCTACCAATACCAGCTGCATGGCAAATGGGTCTTATTAGAGCAGACACAATAACAATGACGGTGATTCCTGACATATGCTATTCATGCCATATTCTTTATGTTGGCTACACTTCCAAAACACACTTAGAACAGTTCAGCCGAATTACTTTATTGCTATTTTGTACAAATTAAATTCACATTGGCCTATTTAACATTACAAAACAAAACTGGTATTACATTTTTAATAAATTGTAGACAGAAATCGAACAATGTGACAAACTCTCTCATTACAATGACTGCTGTCACTCACTGTCACTCACTACACTGTTTGAAACCTGCATTTCGATGTGAGCTCAATGTTCTGCACTCTCACGAATGCTCTCATTAAAAACAAAGCTGTCTAATCAGCGTGATACATCAATTATTTACATAGTGTCAGTGCCTTGATAATAACAGGAGCATTTTAGTTTTGACATGTTGCTCATTTGCAATGTATTTAACATCTACGTTCAAATCGAGCGGTGCAATATGCAATGAATCCAAAATAATTACAAAGTGCTTTTCGCTCTTGTTCTACAGCTTATTTTCGAGTGTCAGGTGATGTTTCTTCAGTATTCATTTTCCTGTGCCACCACGAACAGAGGAACATAAAGCACATAAAGCAATTAGTATCAGTTGTCATTACAGATAGGACAGAGGACTAATCTATGTGGCTCTGATTGGCCATTTCATTGCTCAACGGACATGTCAGCGATTGGTTAGAATACTCAAACGCTGCAAAAATACATTGTAAATACAAACCATTGATGCAAGAGGAGCAAACTTAATTTGTACGCTGTAATCATCAGTTTCCAATTGGTAGCCAGCAGTGTGTTCTTTACAAATCCATGTTTCACAGAAACTGCCAAAAATATATATATAAAAAGCAGAGGCTCGCTAATGACGGTCACGTTTTTTTTCAGGAAGAAAATAGCTGGCGCTACTACAAATAAATGCTTCGTAACTTAAAAAGTTTGACTATCTTCCACAAGCGACAAAATTGGCCAAAAAAGTTATTGATATTTAGCTAAAAGTGTACATAGTATTGCTAGCTAATGTTTATTTATCAAGTTTCACAGAAATGTAAAGGCTAGCTGCTTGTCCGATGAACGCAGACGGTCATGTAATTTTTTCCAGAAATAACGTCTAGGTTACGTATGTAACCTCTGTTGCCCGATGGAGGGAATGAGACGTTGTGTCAGAAAAGCGACACTAGGGGTCTCTCTTGAGTGCCGATATACACCTCTGATCTATGAAAAAAGGCCAATGAGAAGTTGTCAGCCGGTATTTGCATATCCTGCCCCCGGACATACAGGTATTTAAGCGGGGCAAATACGGGAGTTCATTCAGGATTTTTCTGAGGAGCCAGAAATGGTCCAGCCACAACAGTGGCTCGGCTCAGCAACGTGGCGGGGAAGACACAACGTCTCGTTCCCTCCATCGGGGAACGGAGGTTACATAAGTAACCTAGACGTTCCCCTTCTGTCGCTCTCTTCACGTTGTGTCGCTTCTCTGACACAACGTGAAGAGAGCGACAGAAGGGGAAAGTCTAGGTTACGTATGTAACATGCTGAGCCATGTACGTGAACTGCTGATACAGGATCGAGCAGGTATTCTTACGTGCAAAGGCGACCAGCTGTATCAGACTGCACGTACCCTTCCCCAATGCCCCATTAAAGCCATCAGTGTATTTCTTATTACCCTGGAGGGGGGAACAAGGTGATGGCCGCCAACCTGGGAACAGGCCAGCCTGGCTGGGCCTCTTTTCTCTCTATGTTTCTCGCATAGAGTAACTACGGCCGGGGCCCTTACACGCATTGAGGGAAGGGGGTCTTGCTTTTAAGACCCTGCGGAGGCCACACCTACCCTGCAGGGGAGGCAAAGAGTGGCAAATACATCACACGGCCTGTTAGGACCTATGTGGAAAAGTTGGTGCGGTGGTAGATCCAGCCTCGTAGAGGGGGGAAGCGTACAGCACGGCGACCGGTCTCGGTCTCTGGAGGCCCGTTAGGATGATTGAGAGATCCCAGGAGGGGAACAGGTTAGGCCGGAAGGGAGTTAGCCTCCGGGCACCTTTTAGGAACCTGACAATTAAGTCGTGCTTACCAAGAGACTTGCTGTCTATTGTGTCGTGATGAGCCGCGATGGCGGCGACATACACCTTGAGGGTGGAGGGGGACAGCCTCCTCTCCAGCCTCTCCTGTAGAAACACGAGCACTGACCTAACCGCGCACTTCTGTGGGTCTTCAGCCCGAGAAGAACACCAGTTTGCGAACAGACGCCACTTTAGGCCGTAAAGATGCCTGGTAGAGGGGGCTCTGGCTTGGTTGATAGTATCTATGACGGTCAGTGGTAGGCCGGCTAGATCTTCCGCATCCCATCCAGGGGCCAGACGTGGAGGTTCCAGAGGTCTGGGTGCGGGTGCCAGAGCGTGCCCCGTCCCTGAGAAAGAAGGTCCTTCCTCAGGGGAATTTGCCAGGGAGGGGCTGTCGTGAGGAGCGTGAGGTCCGATAACCAAGTCCGGGTGGGCCAGTAGGGGGCCAACAGAATGACTTGCTCTTCGTCCTCCCTGATCTTGCATAGCACCTGTGCAAGAAGGCTCACTGGGGGAAATGCGTACTTGTGCAGCCCCGCGGGCCAGCTGTGTGCCAAAGCATCTGTCCTGAGGGGAGCCTCTGTCCGGGCATACCAGAGCGGGCAGTGGGAGGTTTCTTGGGAGGCAAATAGGTCTTCCTGGGCCTTGCCGAACCGGTCCCAGATCAGCTGGACCGACTGGGGGTGGAGCCTCCACTCTCTGCTATCACATTGAGGTTGCCGGGGATGTGAGTGGTGCGCAGTGACTTGAGTCGCTGCTGACTCCAAAGGAGGAGACGACGGGCGAGCTGTGACATGTGGAGGGAGCGTACTCCGCCTTGGCGATTTATGCAGGCTACCACTGTGGTGCTGTCTGTCCTGACTAGGACATGTTTGTCTCGAATTAACGGGAGAAACTTCCTCAGGGCAAAGAAAACAGCCAGCAGCTCTAGGCAGTTGATGTGCCAACGCAGCAGGGCCCGGTTCCAATGGCCCGCAGCTGCGTGCCCGTTGCACACGGCGGCCCAACCAAATTTGGAGGCGTCGGTTGTGACCAGAACGCTTTGGGACACCTGCTGCAAGGGTACCCCTGCCCATAAAAAGCAGAGAAGGTTTGGCGGCAGGCGATGGTAACTTTCACATTGTGCGTTCCGTGGCGCCATGCTCGTCTCTGGACTCGAGTCTGGAGCCAGTGCTGAAGTGGTCTCATATGCATCAACCCCAGCGGCGCGGCCGCCGCGGAGGATGCCATATGCCCCAGGAGCTGTTGGAATCGTTTTAGATGGACCACGGTCCCTGGCTTGAAGGAAGCAAGGCATTTCAGCACCGACTGAGCACGCTCATTGGAGAGACGTGCTGTCATTGAGACTGAGTCTAACTCCAAACCGAGAAAAGAGATGCTCTGAACCGGGGTGAGCTTGCTCTTTTCCCAGTTGACCTGAAGCCCCAAACGGCTGAGGTGCCTGAGCACCTGGTCTCTGTGTGCGCATAGTAACTCTCGCGAGGGGGCCAGGATGAGCCAGTCATCGAGGTAATTGAGTATGCGTATGCCGGCTTCTCGGAGCGGGGCAAGAGCTGCATCTGCGACTTTCGTGAAGACGCGAGGGGACAGAGACAGGCCGAAGGGGAGGACTTTGTACTGATAAGCCTGGCTGTCGAACGCGAACCGTAGAAAGGGTCGATGTCGAGGGCGAATTGAGACGTGGAAGTACGCGTCCTTCAGGTCTACCGCTGCGAACCAATCTAGATCTGGGTGAGCATTTTGAACGGGAGTTTGGACAGGGTCCGATTGAAAACTTGCAGGTCCAAGATCGGTCGTAAGCCGCTGCCTTTCCTGCGTACAACAAAGTAAGGGCCGTAGAAACCCTTCTTCATTTCGGTTGGAGGGACAGGCTCTATCGCGTCCTTTATCAGAAGGGAGGCGATTTCTTCACACAGGGACTGGGCATGTTCGCCGTGTACTGCGGAAAAATGAACGCCCACGAAGGGGGCGGAGGCCTGGCAAACTGAATTGCGTAACCGAGTCGAATGGTCCGGTGTAGCCAGCGTGACGGGCTGGGCGATGAAAGCCATGCCTCTAAACTCCGTGCTAGGGGCACCAAGGGGACAAGTATTTTGGACGTACCCGGCGGGGCTTCGCAGCGGTGCGGAACAGGTAATGCGGCGTCGGGAGGCAGTGAAGCGGCCCGAGGCTCTGGTGCTGAGAATAGACTCAAAGCACTTACCTTGCTCCGCGCACCCGGCAGGGGGCGGGTTCGTGACTGAAGAGGAGGTCTGGTGTTGGCGTCCTCTGAGCTCGTCTGAACCGACCGGCCGGAGAACAGTCGTGGGGCCGAAGGCGGGGACACCGCGTCCAGGACTGTTGAGGTCTGAAAGCAGAGTGCTGTGAGAATGGCATTTGCGGGCCAGGTGACCCAGAGACAAAGGAAATAGCTCTTTTATTGAGAATTTAGGTAACGCAGCCCCTGTTTGGGGGGTGCGGCAAATGAAAAAACACAAGATTCTCCTCCCGGCCCTCCACCGGGGGACGGAGCGGTCTTACCACCTCCCGAGTCCAGCCGTAATGGCTGTGGGGAGGATGGAGGGTTCAAATACAAGCCCACGCTAGTGGCTGCCCGGGAAAGCATTTCGGTCATCTGCGCGTCGGCCTCAGCCTGGGCGTGCAGGCCCGAAAGAGGCAGCCCAGGGGAGTCCTCAGCGTCAGACACCGCGCCCTCCGATGCAGCGGCGAGCTCATCAGCTTCTGTCTCTCGAGGATAGGCAGACTGGCTGTAAGGCGATTCGCTGTTGCCTCGAGGATGGACAGGAGTCAACGAGCGTGTCGGGGCGCGGGTGGTCCGAGGAAGCGTACCCGGCGGAGCTGCACCCACTGCCATCCCCAAATCGCCTCCATCGCCAACTGCATCGTTCTCAATCCCGGGGGAAGAAGGAGCAACGTGGGGGGCGGCTGGAGTGGCTTGCTTACGGTTGTAAGCGAGCCGCGACCGCAACGTTGTCATGGTCATGTTCTCGCAGTGAGAACATGAACCATCCACAAACGCAGCCTCGGTGTGATCGCTACCCAGACACACGAGACAATGCCTGTGGCCGTCTGAAGCGGAGAGCGATCTACCGCATCCAGGAAAAACACAGGGGCGGAAAGGCATCTTTATAAAGACGCGTCCTTAAAAGGACGTTCAACGCTGCTGTGTTTTGCTCTTTTAGAGGAAATTACTCTTTTAAATAAAATCACTCTTTAAAAAAAAAATCACAGTTCTTTATTCTGTGCTGTCGAAGCGCCCAGGGGAAGGAATGCACAGCCGTGCAAACAGGAGAAAGCCGCTGTTATGCGCCGTAAGATCCAACAGCATGCAGCAGAGGAATACAGGAACTGGTGTGTAACTCGCAGCAATTGCAGACACGACCATCGGCCCCGAAGAAATTTTCTGAATGAACTCCTGTATTTGCCCCGCTTAAATACCCGTATGTCCGGGGGCGGGATATGCAAATACCTGCTGCCAACTTCTCATTGGCCTTTTTTCATAGATCAGAGGTGTATATCGGCACTCAAGAGAGACCAGTAGTGTCAGAAGGGGAACTAGAGTGTCAGAAGGCGAACTAGCTTTATTCCTAAAAATAAATGCTTTGTAACTAAAATGTTTTGACTTTCAATAGACAATATTGACAACACATTTTAAATAACGTGTCTTACCTTGAAAGATCGCCTCAGTTTTCAATTTGAAGCAGTAAGTCCAACACTGGAGGTAATCTCCCGTGATATCCCCTCTGTCGCCTCCCAGGCAAATGAAGGATGATGATGATGATGATACATTTATTATTCACACCCAGTAACCCCTTAACCAATCATATGTGCATTTAGCTTATATTGTCATGAGTATCTGGCAGTTTTCAGAAATAAAATCGGTGATTGGATAGCGAAGAATATGAGACAGGAACCATGGAAATAATTGTTCCCAAAGTTGAACGCTCCAGCTTGAAAGTGTTAAAGGTTCTTAATAAAGATTGCATCAGCACCTCAGTTGATGTATATATTGAGTGGGGACACTGCAAATGTACGACTGCAACCAACTCATGAACTCAGTCCCCACCCATTCTGTCCTTAGAACTGTTGGGAATCATTCAACAACGGAGCATGGATGCCCTCTATTGGACATTTCTTGTAATTGCCAGTCAAATAATTAACAGAAAGTGGATTAGACATGGGTTTTCTTGTATTTTTACATTTCATTTGATATTTAGTATATAGTTTATTTATATAAAATGTAATAAATGTGTTTATTAACATTAAACTTTAAAATTAAATTATGCCAAATACCTCAAAACATGTGAATATGCACAAAAATGATCATGACATTTAATGAATTGTCATTGCAACAGTATTTATGATATTAAGAAACCCTTCATAATTTAAAATGTGCAATGCCTTGACATTAATCTATATTTTTGCAATTCAGGCTAAAGTCTGTTAAAAGTGACACACTTCCTTCCGCCAGTTGGTGGCGCTACGACCGTGACCCACAATAGTCACATCAAAGTGATCAGCCCTCAAGGACAAACATTTGGCTCAATTTTGATATTTAAAATTTTCTGCACGCAGAAGATATGAGACTTTTCCTTATTCCATTTTCTTACGTTTTTTTGTCGCTTCACCATGGCAACATCGTTCGATATATCAAAAATCCCTTCGCAATTTAGCATCGTAAATGTCTTGGCATGATGTCGCCCACATTTAGTACCTGTAACATTAAATACCTGGGAGGAGTGTTTCAAATTCCTCAGGATGCATTTTTCAAACAATCCAAAATGCCAACTTCCTTTTGGGCAGAGCCTATGGCTGTCAGCGCGAAAGTTGCCCAGCTTGATGAGATCTATATGTGTACAAAGTTTGGTGACTGTACCTCAAAAGGGATGTGCTAGATAGCCCCCCGAACATGCCCATTTTCTAGGTGGCACTGAAGAGTCCCTTCTGCAACAAAAATGACATACCTTCCTTTTAGATAAATGGGAATCTCTCCAGATATTATAGACCTCCTAATTGGTGTTAAAGGTCAATTATATAGTTTAGCACTCATTTTACAAAAATATTTGACTGCAGAATACCAGTCTTGACCAATCCAAATTAAGTATCCCTTACAAATGTAAGCGTAAGTGTAGTTCTAACAGGAGATCTCAGGATTCATCATATCAGGCATTTTATCCAATACAGCCCTCGTTTCATAAGCCTGCTCAGCTGCCTCTCATTGTTTGCATGCTTCTGTGTTTTCCTCATGCCCATGTGAGTGAAACACACAATCATGTCACATGCTATGCCTTGCTTTTCCAAGCAACCGTCGCCTCATGTTGGATTATTACTCACTGTGATGTTCACACTCTTCAAACAGATGGTCTCCATCAGCAAAATTCACTAAATTCTATTCTTTGGGGAAACAATAGTACATTCACTAGTTGGTGGTTGATGGGGTTTCAGGCTTTCTGCTATCAATGTTCTCAATTGTCTATTCATCTTATTCATTTCATTTTAACAGATTACTCGGTTCTTACCGATCAAATTAGGTGATCGTGGGTTCGCCAGCGTGAAATATTCTGTCAGTGTGATGCTTTAGTTGTGCAATCTGGCAACCAAACTCTCTCACTGTGAAAAGGCGCCGGTTTGCTGAAAACGCAGGCAAAACGGCATGTCGGACTTTAACGATGGTTGAACAGATGGTAAGATATTGCTATGACAAATGTACAGTTACAATAAGTAACATTTTTGTAACTCAAACTAAAATTTCAGGATTTTGTGTGTATAACGACGCTTTGCATCACTGTTTAAGCATCCTTCACAGAAACAGCCCAAACTTCCATCACTAGTTCAGTTATTGGAGTAGAAAAATGCTTGTGTGTCTTTCATGATCATAACGTGGATTCTATTCATAAAATTAATCATAAATAACAGAGGGTAAAAGTTGCATATGATGGCCATGTGTAATAAGGGTCAGTGACATGATGCTAATTTTCTTTTGTCCAGATCTATTAACTAAAACAAAATATTTATATTTAACTAAAAATACATAAAAATGGAATTTATACTAAATATTTACTTGAACACTTCTATGGTGAGCATATTTTTGAATTTGAACTCATATTGATATTTTTTATGTGGTTTAAAGTAAAAAAGAAAAAAAAAATGTCATGTGTCATGTCATGTCCAGAAAAAGTAAAAAAAAAAAAATAATAATAATAATTATAATTAAACATTTATAAAAGTCTAATTAAAAGCTGAAATTCTTGAAATAATAAATGTTGGCATAACTACAGCAGATTCAGTATTATTGACAAACTTGACAACAATAAATAATTGTTGGGTTATAATAATAATAAATAACTAATTTCCAAAATGTTAGTGAGAGAACTAGTAGGTTTTGCACACCCTGTTCAATAAAAAATTCAAATGTTTTGTAAAATTATATGTAGGTAATTATTGCTTTTTTAATTACTGTATTGTGGAAAAACTGGAAAACATGTATTAAATATTTTTAACTAGATTTGTATTTCATTAAACATATTGAATATACTTGGCTTCAATGGCTGATGAATGAATTTAAAATTATTATTTAAAATAAATTTTATGTTATTTTTTAAGCAAACATTTTCGAAATGTTTGGTCAGTTGCTTGGGACCTCATGAGGAACACAACACATCAGACAGTTTCAGAAGACTTTAAATGCAGCATTTTAAATCTGAGCCATTCAGAATACTTTTGCATAACAGTAATTTGGTCCAGACAAAAAAAAAATCTGTTTTGTTCTCAATTAAACTTAAAAAATAAAAAAATAAAAAATAAAGGACAGCCAAGACATTTTCTAGGTGGCAGAAGGGACTCTTCAGTGCCACCTAGAACATGGGCATGTTCGGGGGGCTATCTAGCAGTCCATAATGTAAAGTGCTCTAAAACTAGACTGAAATATTTCATTTATAGATTTGGTGATCAGAAAAGTCTGTAATTGGAATAATAATACTATCTCCTAAGATTTTAGAGATGAAAGGCAAATTAATATTGGTCAAATATTGGTTAAACAGTAGCATGTTTAAAATGATTTGTTAGGGTTACAGTATGAGACACTCATTAAGAGACAAAAGACTTGTCCCAACAGAGTCAAGGATCTGTTTAAGAACGTGTGAAGGAATAAGGTCTTGTGGAAGTTAATGGACTTTAAATGACCAAAAGTTTCTTTAAGCGTATGGAGAGAGTTTGACAGAACTTTTAATATAATCAGAAGGATCATAGGATCATAGTAAGATCTGTGATCTCCGAAATGCAATCTTGTGAAATGAAGTATCAGGATAAACATATTCAGAGGGATTAATGACAGAGTATATAGCGGAGAAAATAATTTTTGATCTATGACAGTTTTTTTTAAAGTTTTTTTATGATGTCAGAGAAGTATTTTGTCTCTGCAACCTTGACTGCTTTCTGAAAGTTAGACGGTGAGTCCGTTAGGATTTCATAAGACACCAGAAAGTTATCTGTTTTCCATTTGTGAACCACTCTTCTATAGATCTGTCTAAGAGAGTAGGTTGTGTCATTAAACCATGGCTCCAGTTTAGGTTTAAGATATATAGCATTTAGTGGAGCAGTTGAGTCTAAAATATTAGAAAAGGTGGAATTAAACAATGTAGATGTTCATCAGCATATAAATGGTGTAGAGGTGATTCCAAAGCTAAGGATTTGCAAGCCTTCTTATATGCTATGGAAAAATCTTCACAGGAACTAGAACAAAACACATTGCACCAATGGGCCAGAGCAGGTGGTTAAATACGTGGTAATGGTGCGTTCACATACAAAGCGAAGAAAATGTTCACCTCGCAATGCTCGTGCGAGTTTGACCTCTGGATTATACATTTGTGTTTAACCTGACCGCTGGATTATACATTTGTGTTTAAATTCACGTTCACGCGAGTAACGCGAATCTTTGAGTATCCCCCCTTCTCTTCTGGAAAAGGACAGGAGGAGGGGCTTCTACGACTTGGTACATAGTAAAGTACAACCATTAGCTGGAATCAAGTATTCCTGCATATTTTCAGAACTTACCAGGGTAGTCCAGCTTCTTCGCTCACTTTCCTCCAAGCGATGCCTTTTTTCATACGGTCTCTATACACAAATTACACACCGCTACAACAATTTTGTCATCCATTTTTGTACATTTCTTTTACTACTAAGTCAGTACATCAGTGACATCCAGACAATTTCAATGCTGATAGGCTTTCGCGGATTTCTCGCACGAGTTGGAAAATTTTAACTCAGGCGAACACACGATTTTGCGTGTTCGAGTTGCGCCATTCGCTTCATTCGTGCCGCCCGGCTATTCGCGTCTATTCGCATCTTTGTATGTAATCACGCCACACGAAACGCTCGCTTCGCGTTGTATGTGAACACACCATAAGAAGGGAAACAGTGAACATGGTTTATGATCAGAATTTTTTTATCACATATTTCAGTGTCACAAACTTTTAAGCCATGTGATAAAACCACATCTAAAGCATGACCTTGTATGTGTGTAGGGCTTTTCACCCACTGAAGAAGTCAGTTGTGGACGCTAGTAGAGATGTCGCACGAATGCACTCGTGACTGTTCTCTAAAGCCGCATGATATAGCACACCCCCACATACAGACGCACGTTCCAGTTCCAGTCCTCTTATTGATAATAATAATAAACAATAAATATAGCTGCAAGAGGCCACTCCAAATGTTTCTTAAATCATCAGCTCTACATATATGGCAGCCATTCCATTCCAGTGTCTGTTGAATTTCTGCTTGAATTTTTGAACCAGGAGAGGCATAAAATCACCCAACAGCAATGTGAAAGACTGGTGGAAAGCATGAAAGCTGCTATTGAAAATCAGGGTTATTCCACCAGATATTGATTTCTGAACTCTTCCTAAGTTAAAACATTAGTACTGTATTGTGTATAAATTCATATCAACTTGTTTTCTTTGCATTATTTGAGGTCTGAAAACACAGAATTGTTTTGTTGTTATTTTGATCAGTTTTCTGCGAATAAATGATCTAAATGACAAAAATTGTATTTCGAATTAGGGAGAAATGTTGTCAGTAGTTTATAGAATACAACACAAATGTTCATTTTACTCAAACACAAGCCTATAAATAGTAATTCCAGAGAAACTGAACATTTGGAGTGGTCTCTTAATTTTTTCCAGAGCTGTATGTTTTTTGACAGGGATCTTACAGTCTTCTCTTGTGTTTTACTGTTTTAAGTGTTTTCAATCAATATGCGGACAAAACATTGAAAAAAAGCATCTTTCAAAAATAAATAGAAAACAAACTCCACAAAGCACAAGCTGTGAATATTAGACCTTTATATGGCTTCATTCAGCACAAGCAGTTGAAGAGACTGTAAGTTTATTATGTATTATACTGACATGTTTTCTTTTTACTTAAATGGACTGCTTGTAAACAAATTCGCCCAATTCTTCTTTTAGAAAGAATGGCAGCAACTCCAGAGTACATTCCAAAACTATATTGTGAAGTAAAGACTGTGTATGTTTGGTTTGTGTATTGTTTCTGTGAGAACATCAGAAATCAGCATAATAAATAGTAGTATAAATCTAATATGACAATCCAGCAAATAAATAATACGGTAAAGAATAAATGTTTTCATATTACTTGAACAAAACAGGTTTTAAATAGGTGCGGTAAACTAGGGTTGGTCACAAAAATGTGCTCAAAATTTGAAGTCTATTGACGATATTCAATCTTGATATTTACGTATTTTCACTTAAACGGATAATAGTTTCCCCCAACTACATTTCCTGCAGTGGCGGCTGCTGGTCTTTCAAAGAGGGGAAGCTCATTTTCGGCGTACATTATAAACTTATTTACCCTATTTTTTGCACTAAATCAATCTTAGGTGTTGATCTGCCCTGCTGTTTAATTCTAATTTTTTCCTCGTAAGGAAGACTTTCAAATGGCTTCGCCAAAATCAGGTCGACAATATTAGCACCGTCTGCCATCGTGCGCAGTTTCACCTGTACGACGCTAGCCTAGCCTACTGTATGAATGAATGAATGAATATTGAAAGTTATTCCTGCATCTCCTCTCTTCCACCCCACGAACCTACGTCACACCCCAGTTTTTCACTAAATGAACACAAGGGAGAATGAGATCTTATCACTTTCATTGATATGCACTTTTATATTTATATTTTATATACAATGATACATAGTAACCTAATAAAAAGCATTATTTACCTACATATATTTTTACTTACACATTTTTTGTGAATGAACAATGTGTGTAATAATTTATTTTTTGGAACTCAGTAGAACACGGAGACCTGCAAGTGCTCTGTTTATAATACTGAAGAACTAAGCTTTTGGTTTACAGATAACGAAGTATAAACTTGTGAAGATGAACAAACACCTTTGATGATAAATAACTGATAAATCAGTCGATTATATAAGCATTACAAGTATTACATACTTATTACATACAGAAACATTTCTGAGGTCAATTCAATTAATTTAAACATAAACACTCTCTAAAAAGCATTTAAAACAGTGATGAATATTACTTATGCACAGCAGCACCAGATAAAGTAAAACAGACGTTTCCTTAACAAATAAACAAGAGACCAGGAGACCTTTGCAATCCAAAACATTTGCATGTGCTATTGTTGACAGACTGCATGTCGAAGCAGGGAATTTTGTAGAAGGATTTCTTGTCCTGTCGCTTTCTCTGGTGGACAAAATTGATATAACATCCTGCATCTGTAATTCACATAATTGAATAAAAGAATAATGTTTATGTGTTGCTGACAGAAATTGGGGAAATTTAGCTTGTGTCATCAGACGGTCCTGGTGTTTAATAACAAAATAATACATTTTGACAGAAAAGATCCTGTGGATTACATACACAGTTGTAAAACTTAGATTTTTTAAAGTTATAATGCCCCCTAGTATTGAACATGAACGGAACTTGGCATGTTACCTCAGAGTGTCCTCTTGCCCATGTGTACAAAGTTTTGTTAAGATTGAAATATGCGGGTACATACAGCCTAATTAGTCACCAAACACATTTGTTTATATCTTCGGAATGATTTCACATATCAAAATTCTTTTAACCAATTTTGTCTGGAGGGTCTGTAGATGATGTATACCAAGTTCCATGCGAATCAGATGTTTTATTGACAGAAATGAAATCATAGACATACATTTTGTAGGGCTTGACTCAAGGAATCGAAGGAAAAAAATATTTTGATTCTATCCCTCAAGGTTGTGGCGATATGAGCTAAAACGTAAAGGTGCTTGTTATAGTGCCGTCAAATGGGGTTTGTATGTACCTGAGTAACAGTCAGGATTTGGGAACATGCTGCCAAGTTTGGTGTCTCTAGGACTTACGGCCTTTGCTGCCCATTCATAAAGGCATTTCATTGCATGATGGTCATGTTATATAATATAGCCGCAAGCAGCAATCATTGGGGGCTAAGCGCACATGGACCTTATTGACAGTAGTGCCATATTTGTTTTTTGACGGGATGAAAATGAGTGAGGGACAAACCAACATTTTCTTCAATGGGTTGTGCTGTTGTTTGAAGTATTTTGGATCATTTTGTGGACAAAACTTTAAAAAAATTATTTCTAATAAATAAATAAATAAATCAGTAGACAACAAACTCCACAAAACACATGTTGTGAATATTAGATGTGATCTTAAACCTTTATAACCCTAAGAGATCTAATCATTTTCACTTATATGCACTTTTATGTTCATATTTTATATACAATGATAAATAGTAGCCTAATAAAAGGCATTATTTACCTTCATACATTTTACTTAAAAAAATTTTTTGTCAATGAACAAGGTTCACAACTTAATTAGAACATTGCATGATGCTAAAATACTACTGTGGGACCCATTAGGGCAGTATTGTCATCATAAAAAGATTATAAACACCTACCACTTTAAAGCACAATAAAATAAATTACAGAAAATAAAAATTAGTTCTCTATCAAAACACTCAATACTATTAAATTGCTTTTATATGTTTAAAGCATTATTAATCATTTTAATTTAATAGTATTACATAATTAATTAGAATAAATCTATCCACCTTTTAATTTGTATTTTAACTATAACCAGAGGTTGCTGGTTCATGACATATCTGTTTCTGTGAGAGTGCAGATGTCATCTTTTCCTATTTTCACCACGGGGGATGGTAAAGCGGCACAAATAGCCAGATTATCATTTGAAAAAGATTTATCCGGTTCCTGCGGACCCTTAAAAAGTCCTAAAATGTCTTAAATTCAGTTTTCCCAAATTTAAGGTCAGAAAAAGTCTTAAATATCTTAAATGATCCAACAAAAGTCTTAATCATCATTTAAAAAGGTCTTAAATTTGGAGGCAGAGATACAGGAATCGTGATATGACTTAATGTGAGTATCAAACTTCAAAACAATAAAATTTATTATATAAGTGCACGTGCTGTGTCCTTCAGAGTGAAAATCCTGCACTTGTATTTTCTCCAAGCACGCAGGGGCTTGGGAGTGTTTAAAACTGTTGCAGAGCAGTTCGCATTCATTAAGCCTTATCGGAAATTTATGACAAGCAATCACTAATGATCAACTGTTGATGATGATGATATAGTGTTGATGAAATATAACAATGTTTACTTGTAATTGTTTATATTTTAATATGCTATAGATCATTGTAGGAGTGTACATTTTATTTCTCTTATCTGTTTGTATGAGCAGCTGGAAGCAGTGAAGTACAAACATCCCTGGTTTCCCTTGTGTATTTCATCCTTTAAAGTTAAAAGTTCCGTACTATAAATCAAATCTTTTTTTCTTTTATATCCCTAATTATTGGTATTTTGTTTGCTTAAACTGCATCTGGAATTCAATTTGGACTGTTTTAGCCTCTGTCTGGCTCTCCAAATCACAGGAAGGAAAGACAAAGAACATTTAATATAGGCTACTAATTTTAAAATCTATTTGCTGATTAATTGCTTTTCTTTCAACACATTATTGTTATCACTTTGTGACATGGTGCATTATCCTGCTGGAAGTAGCCATCAGAGGATGGGTACATGGTGGCCATAAAGGGATGGACATAGTCAGAAACAATGCTCAGGTAGGCCGTGGCATTTAAACGATGCCCAATTGGCACTAAGGGGCCTAAAGTGTGCCAAGAAAACATCCCCCACACCATTACACCACCACCACCAGCCGGCACAGTGGTAACAAGGCATGATGGATCCATGTTCTCATTCTGTTTACGCCAAATTCTGACTCTACCATCTGAATGTCTCAACAGAAATTGAGACTCATCAGACCAGGGAACATTTTTCGAGTCTTCAACTGTCCAATTTTGGTGAGCTCTTGCAAATTGTAGCCTCTTTTTCCTATTTGTAGTGGAGATGAGTGGTACCCGGTGGGGTCTTCTGCTGTTGTAGCCCATCCGCCTCAAGGTTGTGCGTGTTGCGGCTTCACAAATGCTTTGCTGCATACCTCGGTTGTAACGAGTGGTTATTTCAGGCAAAGTTGCTCTTCTATCAGCTTGAATCAGTCGGCCCATTCTCCTCTGACCTCTAGCATCAACAAGGCATTTTCGCCCACAGGACTGCCGCATACTGGATGTTTTTCCCTTTTCACACCATTCTTTGTAAACCCTAGAAATGGTTGTGCGTGAAAATCCCAGTAACTGAGCAGATTGTGAAATCCTCAGACCGGCCCGTCTGGCACCAACAACCATGCCATGCTCAAAATTGCTTAAATCACCTTTCTTTCCCATTCTGACATTCAGTTTGGAGTTCAGGAGATTGTCTTGACCAGGACCACACCCCTAAATGCACTGAAGCAACTGCCATGTGATTGGTTGATTAGATAATTGCATTAATGAGAAATTGAACAGGTGTTCCTAATAATCCTTAAGGTGAGTGTATATCCACTTTTAAGTGTACTAAATACACGTTTCTTGGTATCAAATTGAACCTTACGACTTGTCCTAGCTGAATATAAATATAAGATTACTTTAAAATTGTATTCTGCTAGGTTTTTACTGCCTTTTGTGTAATTCAACCAAAGTCCTGACCGAGTCATAAATTATGCAAATGATATGCAAATGAGCCTTGACAGGACAAAGGGAGCAAACTCGCGCCCAAAACGGAGGAGTCTCATTGGGTCACTTCTCCCAAAGGAGGGGTGACCTCCCTACCATAAAAGTCCGGCCCCAGCATTGAATCGGTCTCTTAATCTCTCTTCTGCTGAACATTTCAACTCTCTTGCATCCCTTACATCTCTTCTCTTCTGCACTCTTCCCCCATTCTCCTGGACCTCTTCGGACTCTCTCTCTCCCTCACCCCGGACTCCCCTGAATACTCTCCAAAAGTTACTCATAAGACGCTTAGAACTTTCCGCGAACAACCCACGCTCTGGAAACACCGACAGAAAGCCCATCTAAAGGACGCCACAAGGACACGACACACACGCAGTCTTGCTCAGCTACACAAAGGTCCATTGTGCAAGTATTATTTCATTGAAATTCAAATGCGTTACAGTGTGTAACTTCTGTGCTGGCTCTGAAAGGTTAACTGTGGAAATAAGTTTGCTATACCTCTAATTCTTTACTTTCCATTACTGTGTTTATTTTGTTTATTTTATGTTTATTATATGTTAAATGTTTGTTTGTTAAGTGTAGTGATATATCCTAGTTCCTTGTATTAAACCCAATTATATGTTTGATTGTCTGTGTTTGTTGGTCATAAAACAAAGCCTCTTTAATGTGCGATCTAAAGCTACGAGCTGATATTATCAAAGTAAGTTAACGTGCTTTGATTAAGTAAGCTTATACTAAGAATAAACCTTCTGGAGAATTGATCACGAGTATTTAGCAAAGTGGTTTGCTGGACGAACTGGTTAGAATAATACGGGTCAATTCCATTAAGGTGTTCTGAAAATTAATACAGCCTGTCTGCATACGATGTGTATTCCTAATTAATTATAATTTGTTGTGTTTAATTATCTATATATATATCTGAAGCAGACTTTTGGGCTATATAAGCCCTTTTTGGGGCGATTTTTGTATGTATTGTTATCTAGTCAAAACCGTATGATTAATCATTGATTACGATCATTAATATTAGTCGTACATTCCCCAAACCTGACCTAGATACTCTACATAATGGTGGAGAATGCGGGCACATTTTAAGCTTTGTTTTGTGAACGAATGCATTGTCAATTTTGTGTATTTTGGCTGTTAATTCTGTACGCGAGCGCGCCGGAACTGTAAAGGCACAAAGCCGATTCTCAGTTCAGCATTTAACAGCGGCTAAATAATGTCTAAACATTTGTTGCCACTGTTGAGTGATAAAGTAAACTGCAGTTCAAAATATTAAAATTGCTTCTGTAAAGACGCGCTATATTTTAATATTAAAAAATCCCCTGTTCAGAACGAGAATCTTCTTTCAGGGTGATAAAAAGATTGGGTGAAGCGAAGCTCCTTTTCTCATCTTAGTAAGGCCTGAGATTATAATCGTTATAAAATTAACTCCTAGTTTACATTGACGTAGCTAATCAATCGAAAACCTAATACATTTTGAATAAGTGCTATATTTCTGATGTGTATGGGAGCCGAACAACTTCGTAGACGTACAATTCCTGTTGTCCACATTTACCCGTAGTGCAGGAAAAAAATCTGCCTCGCCGTTTGTGTGAAGTATAGCACCAAAAAGAAAAAAAACAGACCCCAGCGGGGTCTAACCCTAACCCTGTTATATAAAGGTTTCAATTGAATAATTGTGATTTTGCAGAAAATCCAAGCGTGAGAACTCTCTCTGTGATTTGAAATCACACGGAATGTTATTCCGCAGACAAACACTAGAGGGCAGCCTGTAAGTGCTTGATTAGTTCTCAAGTTACTCCCACCCCGTGACGTCATCTTGCGCGTGCGCAAGTATGCCATCGTGTGGACATTAGCAGACAGGTCATATATATTTATTTAATTTTCTTTTGCAAATTACTCCCACCCCATGACGTCATTTTGCGCGAGCACAAGTACGCCATCGTGTGGACACTCATTGTAGGTCATTTCTTTTCTCAAATTCTTTCTCCCTGTGAATATTGAAAGGGCGGTTTAACTGTCAATACATATTTGCATTTACAAGCTTTGCTTGTGCTAATATTATTGGATGTTAAACAATTCTTCTACCTCCGACTGTTACACTTAATTGGGTTCAAACAAGATTTGAATTTAAATTTAAAGTGAAGTCTCAGTCCAGTGACTAATGCCCACTTAGAGGAAACGTGCCCCCTTTGGGGCCTCCCCTGCTAAGTCGGTTTATCACTTCCTTCCTCCTTGCGTTCTGTTTTGAAGTGGTTAATTTTCAGTTGGTTTTATTTCAGATGCTATCACTGATGTCTTACAGCAATTGTGATTATCATCGGATATAATTCTGATCTCTAACTTTTCTTACACTTATTCAAATTTGGTTTGAAACAAACAAATTTCGAATGTAAATTTGAATTAAGTTTCTCATTTCAATTATTATTAATTAATGTTATTAATTATTATTAATATTATTTTTTCTTTTCCCTTTTTGATACTTTATTACGACTGTATCCTTACTATCTTAGATGTTACCTGACATCTCTTTTCACGCTTATTTAAATTGAGTTTAACAAGTTTAAATTTAATTTAAATTAAGTTTGTCTGTTCATCCTGCCTTGTTTACTTCTGTCTTTTCTTGTGGTTAGATTGTTTTGATAATTAACATCATTATCAAACTTCTTTAGTTATCATTATTTGGTAAGGCTTTGCCTGTTATTTCTACACACATAATTACTCAATTTGGTTTAAACAAGAAAGCCTTAATTCACTTTAAGACTTTCACTTGCTAAATCCTGTTCTGTATTTGTATGTAGAATTCCCTAGTGTGCTGTGGTGATTCGACAGTCATCTCTGGTTGGTTCCCAGCAAGCTGGTTTATCCGACCGGCGTTACCGACGCTGGCCGTATGTGAGTCTCGGACTCTTCTGTCAAACTGCTGATGTCGTTGCGTGCCGCACCAATGGGTTTACTACTCTTCGAAAGTAAACCCATTGGTGCGGCACGCAACGACATCAGCAATTTGGCACTCGAAAGGAAAGTAAACCCCGTCAGTCGACACACAGGGCAAGTTTGGAATAATTACCTAAACCAGGGCCTGAAGAGGGGCCACTCTTATGAGGGTTCAAGGGAAAATCCAATCTTGTTGTGCCGTCTGACAGTTGACACCTTGGTGTTGCCGGTTGTGTTTAAAGTCAAGTTGTTTGTGAGGGCGCACCATGATAGTAGCGGAGGGCCCGGGGACACTGCGGTCAAGTGTTTGGGACCGTTGGAAAGATTGACCACGCGCTGGTCCCCAGCAGAGTGACATCGATTCACCCCAGGCAAACTAAAAGGAGGTAAAATCCACCCACCAGTATAGGCCACATAATAGTAGACATTCCCCCGGTCATTTAAGCGTTTGGCCCATTACTTTTCTTTCTCTGCCCTAAGCCACACCGTCTTCCTAGGGTTTATACCTCGATAGCGCCCCACCCTGTTGGTCCTATCATAAACCCTAGCAGTGGTGGTAGACTTAGGCCCTTTTTCTCCTGCCTATCTATTCCTAACATTAATTGTGTTCTACTTTATTCTGCTGTTCTGTTCTGTCGTAGTGTGTACTTCCAGTTCACATTAAGACAGAGCCTACAAGAGCCATCAAGGAAAACTGAATAAAGAGACAAACAGGCAGTCCGCATCATCAGATGACCCTTGTGGGCTGCCGCCTTGTCAAATCCTTTATTTAGACCTGCACTGACCCGCGAAATTCGGCCCACCTAACTGTCTAACTGTCTACCCCAGTTAGTCAAAATTACGGCTTATAATAGCCACCTCATTGTAGCTCGCTAACCCTACGCATACTTGCATTGGCCTCTTTGTGTGTGCTGTTTTTCTCTCGCCTACAGTAAGCCAGTATGTCCCGTTCGTCCAGTCCCGCAGCCCACTGGGATCACCTCGAGACCTGGCTGAGCGCAATGATGGACACCGTCCTACCCAAGGATGACAGGGACCTACAGCACCTGGGTCGAGAGCAACTGGACGCCAAATTGGACAGCCTGATGGCCCACGATCCAACACAGAGCTACAACCACAAAGAATGGACCAAGATCATCAGAAGTCTTGCCCACAATCTCGTCGCCCAGGCATGGATAAGTGAGAAAAGCAACCTAGACCTGGAGCAGGAGGCCGCAGCGCTAAAACTCCAAGCTGAGGAGGCCCGTAGGAACCAAGCCAAAACTCAGAGTCGCCTAGATCAGCTACGCCTCGAGACCGAGGAACAGCGAAAGGAAGAGGATGAAACGGACCCAGAACAGAAAAGGGAAGTAGAGAGACTTCAAAATGCCCTGTAAAATCTTCTCCTAGATACAGACCAAAGAGAACAGTCGGAGAGAAAAGCCAGAGAGGAACTCGACGAAAAGTTGCAACAAGCCGAGTCTCTCCTTGCAAGAGCAGAGAGTCCTGGCTCCCTGGACGCAGCTCCCTCGCCTCCGTACCCACGACTGCTCAGCCCCGGCAGGCCGGCGCTGACGAGTTCCAAAGATGCCTATCCAGGACCTTTTCCTCAGTCTCTGCAGTCAGGTGCATGGAGCGAGGTAAGTGCTTTGAGTGTTTTCTCAGCACCCAAGCCTCGGGACACTCCTCTGTCTCCCGACGTGTTATTACCTACTCCCCCCGCTGCGAAGCCCCACCTGGTACGTCAAAAGAGATCTTCCCGTTAGTGCCCCTCGCGTGGAGTTTGGACGCGTGGCTTTCGCTGCCCAACCCGCCACTGACTCGACTCGGTAATTCATTTTGCCTGGCTCCAGCCTCGTTTCGCCGGTATTTTCTCCACCTCTATAAGTGGCAAAAAAGACAGCGCTTTACGGGCAGAGATCACGACGTACCCAAAAAGATGGCGGGTTGTGACCAATCTTGGACCTGCGAGTCTTCAACTGGGCCTTGCAAATCTCCCGTTCAAAATTCTCACACAGAAACAGATTCTTACCTGCGTTCGACAGCTAGATTGGTTTGCGGCGATAGACCTGAAGGACGCATACTACCACGTCTCCATCTTGCCTTGACACAACCCTCCCTACGGTTTGCATTCGACGGCCAGGCCTCCCCTTTGGCCTGTCCCTGTTCCCTCGCCTCTTCACGATGGTTGCAGAGGCAGCCCTTGCCCCACTAAGGGAAGAGGGCATCCACATACTCAACTACCTCGACAACTGGTTCATCCTGGCTCACTCTCGAGAGTTACTATGCGCTCACAAGGACCAGGTGCTTAGGCACCTCAGCCGTCTAGGGCTTCAGGTCAGCTGAAAAAACGGAGGTTCAGAGCATCTCTTTTCTTGGCATGGAGTTAGACTCAATATCAATGACAGCACGCCTCACGAACGAGCGCACTCAGCCAGTTCTCAGGTGCCTCTCTCTATTCGAGCGGTTCCTCTAAAACAATTCAAGAGGCTCCTGGGGCATATGATATCCTAAACCGCGGTCACACCACTCGAGTTTATGCATATGAGTCTGCTTCAGCTCCGGCTTCAGACTCGAGTCCCGAGATGGGCATGGCGGAGGCACATACCGTGTGTTATTCACCCCTTCCTGCCGTCAGACTTGCAACCCTTGGACAAACCTCTGTTTTCTGTGGACAGGAGTCCCCCTACAGCAGGTGTCAAGACGTGTAGTGATCACCACAGATGCCTCTCAACTGGCTCCTGGACGGGGCCCCACCTGTATTGGCACATCAACTGCCTCGAGTTGTTGGCTGTATTCCTTGCCCTGCAGAGGTTTCTCCTGATAGTTCGGGGCAATCACGTCTTGATCCATTCAGACAGCACCACAATGGTAGTGTACATAAATCGCCAAGGCAGCATGCACTCTCGTCATATGTCATAACTTGCCCGCCATCTCCTCCTTTGGAGTCAGCAGCAACTCAGGTCGCTACACGCCACTCACCTCCTGGGTGACCGCGGCATAGACGTGCTGGCACACAGCTGACTCTGGTGGCTGCAAAGTACGCATTTCCCCAGTGAGCTTTCTTGCACTGGTGCTGTGCAAGGTCATGGAGGGCGAGGAAAAGGTCACCTTAGTGGCTCCTCACTGGATCTCACGCTCCTCGTGACTTTGAATTTGCCTCCCTGGCAAATTCACTTGAGGAAAGACCTTCTTTCTCAGGGACGGGGCACCCTCTGGCACCCGCGCCTAGACCTCTGGTACCTCCACGTCTGGCCTCTGGACAGGATGTGGAAGACTTAAGCGGTCTACCACCTGCAGTTGTAGACACGATCAACCAACACAGAGCTCCCTCTACCAGGCAGTTTTACGCCCTCAAGTGGCGTCTGTTCGCAAATTGGTGTCATTCCAGATCTGAAGACCCATAGAGATGCGCAGTTTGGTCAGTGCTTTCATTCCTGCAGGAGAGGTTGGAGGGGAGGCTGTCCTCCTCCACCTTCAAGGTGTAGGTCGCTGCTAGCGCAGCCCACCACAACGCGGTGGACGGCAAGTCCCTTGGTAAGCATAACCTGATTATCAGGTTTCTTAGAGGCGCCCGGAGGTTGAAGCCTTCCCGGCCAAGCCTTCTCTCCTCTTGGAATCTCTCATTGGTCTTCTGAGGCCTGCAGTGACCCCCCTTCGAGCCGCTTGATTCAGTCAACCTCAAAGCCCTCTCCTTGAAGACAGCACTCCTGATCGTGCTGGCTTCCATCAAGAGGGTTGGGGACCTGCAAGCATTCTCTGTCAGCGACACTTGCCTAGAGTTCGGTCTGGCAGATGCTCACCTCATCCTAAGACCGCAACCGGGCTACGTGCCCAAGGTTCCTACGACCCCCTTCAGGGATCAAAGGGAATGATGTCTCCAAACAGCGGTTAGCTCATAGGGTCGTTGATGCTATCTCCGTAGCCTATCACACCCAGGCCTTGCCCGCCCCCTTGCAGGTTAGAGCACACTCTACAAGGAGTGTGGCATTCTCGTGGGCACTGGCCCACGGCACCTCCATAGCAGACATCTGCAGAGCAGCGGGCTGGGCAACACTCAACACCTTTGCTAGATTATACAAGGTTGAATCGGTCTCGTCCTGTGTTTTGTAAGAATTTAGATTTCGGAAATACGGAACAGCTGACTGGGTGTTCCGCTTGTACCTTGCGCCCTTCACCAAGCTGATCCAGTGCGCCTTCTCTCCCAGGTTAGCCAGTAAGCTCTCGCTTTCTGGATGCTCTTCCTCCCTAGCCCCCTGGCCTACGAGATCAGCAGAGGAATTCGCAGCCAGACCCACTATGAGTCAAGTGCTCCGTGTTGGGCTTGGGCTCCACAGGCATTGTTCCCTCTTCAGGCAACTCCCTGTGATGTATTTTCCGCGGTACGGTCCCCCTGCCGGCAAGACCCACATCTCCCTTGGGCAATTCCGGCTGCCCCCCGGTCGCGGTGTCTGTAGTAGCTCCTCCCTTGTCAGGCAGGAACTACCACCACACCATGTCCACGTGTGGTTTGATGATCCCCCATGTGTATTGACTTCAAGTTACCTCCCCCCAGTCTGGGCAGGTTGTGGTCTCTGCAGAGCCTTTTCCCCCTGAAAGAATATAATATCAAATCCAATATCATCGATAACTTCTTTTAAACAGATTTTTTTATTTCTTGGGATAAAATGGGTAATTTAAAATATGATTTTTAGTCATAATTCATATATTTTTAATTTTTTTTTTACATTTGTGAGCCTAAACAGAAAATTATCAGACTTCTGTTTTGTTTACCCTTGCAAAAATTAACCATGGTTTCACTACAGTATCTATAGTTTAACCATGATTACTACTACAATATTACTTTAGTAAAACCAGGGTTAACAATTTTTTTTAATTAATAACAAAAATTACACACAATTATAAGAAATAAGAAATGTGAATTTACTCCAAAAGCAGTGGTGTAGTAGTCTCTGAAGAGGTGGACATAGGCTACTGTGAATTTATGAAAAAAGAAAAAGAATTTAAAAAACCACATGTGCCCGATCTCTAAAATTAACTTACATTTATATACAGTACATATGTAAAAAGTGTAAGAAATAAATTTTTTCAATTAAAAAAAATTTATAGTACCACAAAAACTTTCTCGCTGGCATGGTGTAGAGTAAACTGCTAAGACCCATGGTATGTTAAATATGTATTTAAATTAATAGGTGTCATTAATGTTTTTTTTATTAGGCTACTATGAAAATTGTTAATACTTTATTATAAACTAATTCACAATACGCAATTAAATGTTAACATTGTATAGCTAATATGAGTGTAGTAATGTTCACGTTAACACGTTATCTTATATTACCATTTATAGCCTACATAAATTAATGGTTATTTTTTTTATTTGTGTATTATGTGATTTTCTGTGTATAGTGAAACTTTTTTCCTACTTAGAAATATACATTTTAATTATTTCCTATCATGAGAAAAAGGCATCAAAAACTAGCAGGGGTGCAATAACATGCAGTATTTTCACAGTTTTATATACACATATTTACGTTTAGCAGGGAAATACATTTACAGTGCAAATTATGGTTAATTCAGTGAAGCTTGTGAATCAGACACTGTAAATGTCCCGCCCTTTACTGAATTGGTTAGCAAATATCCAATCACGTCTAAAATGAACGTTCTGATTGGTGGATCAGCTTAGTTGGACTGTCTGTCTTGCCAGCTTTGTGCATGTTTAGAGAATATCTGTACATTAAATTTTTTTAATATATATATATATATATATATATATATATACATTTTTACAGACACAAAGATCCCCCATTTAGGCTTAATAGAATGTAGGGACAAGTGCTGTTAGCGAGCACCTATGAAGGCCGGAACAGTACACGAGGGGGTGGGTGGCCAGCACCACGCCCAACCGCCTTTGTCTCCCCAGTGGCAATGTTTTACACACCGCACCAGGTACTCATTTTAGGCTGAGTCGACCTAGGGGAGGCCCGGGACCGGTTCAGATAATCGTCACTGGTGTTGGCCATGAGCGGGAATCGAATTTGGGTCGCCAGGTTCGTAGTGCAGCGCGCCAATCGCTACACTACCGCTCCCCACGCACGCATGCACGCACACATATGGCGTTTAATATTAATATTGGACAAAACAGCGCAAGCGCAAAAACACAGCGCGCAAGTGAATTTCAACAGTGTGAGCACCATGACACAGATCGCACGTAAATTTTAAACCTGCAGAACTTGCAAAATCACAAACTCGAGCACAAAAAATATGATTGTGCACACAAATTAACAAGTCCCACACACGCACGAGTTATTTTCTGCACGCGCGTCTAACTGTACACACGCGCGAGTTATTTTCTGCACACAAGTCGGTTTTGACACTCAGGGGCGGGGCCCAATCCTTTTTGTTAACAAATGCTATTGGCTGCTGACCAAATACTGTATTGATTGGCTGCATCTCTTCGAATCTCTCATTTTGACAAGAAAAAAACTTACAAAACTCTCTTAGTGGAGAAATAAGAAATATACATCAATTGGAACAATACAATTATTGTCAGTGTAAATGAAAGAAAAGCGTCCCCTACACAATACTGAACAACAAAAAGGACATATGGGTATAAAAGGAGTGCCGCTTGCAAACACACACTCAGGTTTTGCACTGAGGAGCAGAGCCAAAGACCCGGCCATTTCAGCGGTTGGTTCAGTGTTGTGGCAAGAGGGACAGAATGTCTCATTCCCTCCATCAGGGAACTGAGGTTACATCAGTAACCATGGCTTTCCATATCTGTCAATCACTCGATGTTGTGTCGATGAGTTGACACTAGGGTTCCCAATGGAAAATGCCACAAGAGCTCAACTGAGTTATGCAGACTGGCGGTGCGAGAAAGGTAGAACTCTGTGTTCCTCGTGGCCAGTGCAGCAAGCTCGATTATTGGTTGCCCCTTGCTCTCCTTCAAGAACTGTACACTTCCAGAGTTAGGAAAAGGGCTAGTAAAATCACTCTGGACCCCACTCACCCAGCCCATAACATTTTTTAACTGTTGCCTTCTGGCCAACGCTACATAGCCTTGAGCACCAGAACAGTCAGGCACATCTCATGAACAGTTAAAACTATACTATATTTACGTGCAATACACAGCCAAGTCAATAATATTATTTAGCATATCCTACCTCTTCTGCGTTACATTCTCTTGTACTGTATGTAACAGATTTGTATTTGAACATACTATATGTATATTTTTGTCTTGTGTATTTCTATATATACTTACATTTCTATTTGCTTTTTATTTTTATAAAAACAAATTATTTTATATTATATTTTTATTATCTCTGCCTTGTTGTTGTATTGTTTGTGCACTAGAAGCTTTTGTCACCAAGAAACATTCCTTGTATGGCTTGAATTTTTCAGAAAGTATATTTGAATTGGTTAATTGCCTGAAAAAAATCCTTTTCCCCTTCATCTGGTACACTTCTTTAAAACTTTGCACACACACCAGAAGTGGCAAAAATTTACATCTGATATGGGTTTCAGAATGAGGTGGGCAAAATGGCTCGATAGCGGCACCTGCAAACTTTAAACGATGTGCGCTTTACACTACGTTTAACCTACATGTATGAAAATCAAAACACATATGTAAAATTCCAATACCTACAAAACAGTCTCTTGGACACATGTCGTAATCTCAACAGGAAGTCAGCCATTTAAATTTTTCTCTTCACTTTTTGCACAGTTTTAGCCACTTCTAGGCCTTGTACTTTAACAAACTCCTCCTAGATATTTAATCATGTCTACTTCATATTTGTTTATTCTAATCTAAAGGCCTTGGCGATGCTAAATTGCGCTTTAGTCTTGCACTTTACCTCCTTAACTCTCTTGTCCTCTCAAAATTACATACAAATACATGACCTGAAGAATGAAATACATTATAACATAAAAAGTGCTACAAAAATGTTATGCCGTTCGCCTTGCATAGCAGCCCTAACGTGTAGCAGGGTGCGAGGGCCCGTTCATCGCTGCTTGCAGCTTTAATTATTAATTCAGATTAGATGTCTGGTTTTGTTTCAGCTGTTTTGTGATAACTTCTATTGCTAAATATGTGCTAGACAGAAAAAAACCCTGTCTTGAAGGTTTTGCACAAACAATAATCCTGTGTGTTTGTGTGTGTGTGTGTGTGTGTGTGTGTGTGTGTGTGTGTGTGTGTGTGTGTGTGTGTATGTGTGTGTGTGTGTGTGTGCGTGTGTGTGTGTATTTAAGAGAAAGTTATTATTGCATGCAGTATAATGGCTAAGCTGTGGTTTGTGGAGATTCCCTGTTTGACTCCATATGAACCAATCTCCCTTGATCACAGGAAGAGAGCAGTGTTTTGTGGGTTATGATAATCACTCAAACATTCTTGATGGCTAAATACATCCTCTTGCTGTGCCATTCAGTGTGTGTGTGTTTGCAGTATTGTGTGTTTGTGCCTGCTGCTGTTAAACTAATGACTTACTGTAGGTCGTAACTTTCCCACCAGACAGCAGGTTTTGATGGCAGCTGCCAGTGATAGAGATATGGGCATCAAACTACTAGATTTTCCCTCCTTCAGAAACAAGATGAGCCCTGAGGAGGTCATGACTTTGAGGAGAGATGACAGGTTCACGACTCACCTCAAGCAACAGGTCAGTGAGTTATTTACCTGTGTTTTTTTGTATCACCTAACCGTAAGACATTTTTCACCATTATGCATCAATTCAAAATATTTTATTCACTATGATCAGTAAAATAATCATGGTCACTAATCGTCTTTATTGATACCATTATACCTCTATTGTCTGTTTGATCTTAAACTTGCAGTTTGGCAGTTTTCAATGTTGTTGTATCTCATAAAGGTCTTTCTGTCTGGAATGATGCGAGCTACATTCCTGTCATTGTCTGGTTTGTAATAGCTTTAGAAGTAATCAGCCCACAACTAATAATCACGTGAACAAATGCAACATTCTAAGCTGTTTGTAGTCATGACTCTTAATGAGGTAAGCTTATTTCTGGGAAATGTTGTCTGTAGGTCAAATAGATGCCTCGTAAACACTTAAATGGAAGGAATTTTAGGGAAGTAGCCATTATCTTGAGTCAATAACACCTCATTGAGAACAAGAGACACAGATGGGAGCTGGTGTGCTGACAAACACACACAGAGATGCTTGAAAACACAATTAATTCAATTTTTAAAGCCCTGTTTAAGCCTGGTATTAAGATGTGTTTTGGGTGATTGGATCAAAAGTGGTCAGTGCTAAATACAGGTGTAAATGTTCATCTGTCCTGATGCATCCTAGACAGCAGTAAATCACCACCCACTCACCTGTAAATCAGTCGCTGTGCCAAAAGAAGTGTTTTAAAGTTACGTGAGGCTTCAGAAGATAATAAACTTCTGATTAGACAATTGGAAAAAGCACATACATATACTCTACATGCTCAAAAGGGTTGTCATGATACCATAATTTAATCTGACGATACCATTGATGCAGCATTTGTGGATGGTTCGTGTTCTCACTGCGAGAACATGACCATGGTAACGTTGCAGTCACGGCTTTCCTTCATTCCGGGAAAAGCCACTCCAGCCGCTCCCCACCCCGGGCCTTCTACCTACAGGTACGAGTGTGTGCAGAGATTGCGACCCTTCTGCAGAAGTATGCGATAGAGCCTGTCCCTCCAGTCGAGATGAAGAAAGGGTTCTACAGCCCTTACTTCATCATGCCAAAGAAAGACGGTGGGTTGTGGCCAATCTTGAACCTGCGAGTTCTGAACCGAGCCTTGCACAGACTCCCGTTCAAGATGCTGATGCAGAAATGCATTTTGGCATGTGTCCGGAATCAAGATTGGTTTGCGGCGGTAGACATGAAGGATGTGTACTTCCAACTCTCGGTTTTACATGGGCACAGGCCCTTTCTGCGGTTCACCTTCGAGGGCCGGGCGTACTAGTACAAGGTCCTCCCCTTCGGCCTGTCGCCTCACGTCTTCACAAAAGTCGCAGAGGCAGCCCTTGCCCCATTATGTAAAGTGGGCATTCGCATCCTCAATTATCTCAACGATTGGCTGATTGTAGCCCACTCTTGAGATCTGTTGTGTGTGCACAGGGACTTAGTGCTCAAGCACCTCAGCTGGTTGGTACTTCGGGTCAACTGGGAAAAGAGCCAGCTCTTCCCAGTTCAGAGCATCTCTATTCTCAGGATGGAGTTAGACTCAGTCTCTATGATAGCACGCCTCACGAGTGAGCGCGTGTGCGCACGCAGTCGGTACTGAACTGCCTGAAGTTGTTCAGGCGGAGAATGGCGGTCCCACTGAAAAAGTTTCAGAGGCTCCTGGGGCATATGGTGTCCTCGGCGGCGGTTATGGCGCTCGGGTTGATGCATGTGAGACCGCTCCAGCACTGGCTTCAGACTCAAGTTCCGAAATGGGCATGGCGCCGTGGCACACATCGCATGGCCATCATGCCGATCTGCTGCCACTTCTTCAGCCCTTGGACAGACATTGCATTTTTGCGGGCAGGAGCCCCCTTACAGCAAGTGTCTAGGCATGTCGTGGTTACGACAGACGCCTCCAAGTTAGGCTGGCATGCCGTGTGCAATGGGCACGCAGCAACTGGATCCTGGACAGGACTGCGACTGCATTGGCATATCAACTGCCTCGAGTTTTTGTTGGTATTGCTGGCCATGTGGAGGCTTTTGCCATTGCGTGTCGGTCCGCTCATGTCATGTGTCACAAATCTCCCACTGTCTCCTCCTCTGAGGTCTCTGCGGGCCACTCACATCCTGGGCGACCTCAACCATACAGCGGATGAGCTGTCATGACAGTTGACGCTGAAGGGAGAGTGGAGACTTGGATTCGAGTCGATCCAGCTGATTTTGGAGTCAATTTGGAGTTGATTCGAAGTACAGGTAGACCTGATTGCTTCCCTAGAATCCTCCCACTGCCCGCTCTGGTATTCGATGACCGAGGCTCCCCTCAGCACAGACCCACAAGTATGCATTCCCCCCAGTGAGCCTGCTTGCACAGACATTGTGCAAGGTCAGGGATGATGAGGAACAGGTCACACTTATGGCACCGTACTGGCCCACGCAGCAAGTTCCCCTGAGGCAGTACCTCCTCTCTCAGGGACAGGGCACCATCTGGCACCCATGCCCAGACCTCTGGAATCATGTCTTGCCCCTAGATGGGACACGGAACATCTAAGTGGCCTACCACCGCCAGTGGTAGACACGATCTCTCAGGCCAGGGCTTCCTCTACAAGGCAGCGATATGCCTTGAAGTGGCATTTGTTTCGCAAATTGCCATTCTTCCTGAGCGAAGACCCCCAGAGCGGCTGTCGTGCTTACCCAAGGATTGCCATCTTATGCGTCATGGTGGGCCGCGATAACAGTTACATACACCTTCAAGGTGGAGGGGGACAGCATCCCCTCCAGCCTCTCCTGCAGGAATGAAAGCACTGACCAAACTGCACATATCTGTGGGTCTTCGGCTCAGGAAGAACACCAATTTGTGAATGAGTGCCACTTTAGGGCGTAAAGTTGCCTGGTGGAGGGAGCTCTGGCTTGGTTGATCGTGTCTATGACAGCAGGTGGTAGATCACTTAGATCTTCCACGTCTTGTCCAGGGGCCAGACGTGGATGTTCCAGCATGGATGCCAGAGGGTGACAACATTTTCCAGGGAGGTGCTTTTGCGAGGAGTGTAAGATCCGAGAACCAGGTCCGGGTGGGCCAATAAGGAGCCACCAAGGTGACCTGTTCCTCGTCCTCCCTGATCTTGGACAGCACCAGTGCAAGGAGGCTCACTGGGGAAAATGCATACTTGCGCAGCCCCCAGGGCCAGCTGTGTGCTAGCGCGTCTATCCAGAGAAGAGCTTCTGTCAGGGAGTACCAGAGTGGACAATGGGAGTTGTCCTGGGAGGCAAAGAGATCTGTGCCGTGCAGAATCGGTCCCAAATCAGCTGGACTGCCTGGGGTTGGAGCCTCCACTCTCCGCAGGGCGAAACCTGTCAAAACAGCGTGTCTGCTGTTGTGCTTCGGTTGCCAGAGAGTGGCCCTCAGAAACTAGAATCACGGCTGACTCCAAAGGAGGAGATGGCGGGTGAGTTGTGGCATACGACGAGAATGCACGCCGCCATGGTGATATATGTACGCTACTGTTGCGGTGCTGTCTGAATGGATCAAGACATGCTTGCCCCGAATTAGCAGGAGAAACCTCCACAGGGCAATAGATACAGCCAGCAGCTCTAGGCAGTTGATGTGCCAATACAGCAGGGGTCCTGTCCAGGAGCCAGCGGCAGTGTGCCCATTACACAGAGCACCCTAACCCTGTTGAGAAGCATCTGTGGTGACCACGACACATCTGGACACGTGCTGCAAGGGGACTCCGGTCTGCAGAAAGCAGATGTCTGCCCAAGGGTTGAAAGTCTGATGGCAGGAGGGGGTGATTATCACACGGTATGTGCAACGGCGCCATACCCATCTCGAGACTTGAGTCTGTAGCCAGTGCTGAAGCGGTCTCATATGCATCAACCCAAGCGGCACGACCACGGCTGAGAATGCCATATGCACCAGGGCCTCAGGAATTGTTTTAGAGGAACCGCCGTGCCGGGCTCGAAGAGAGCGAGGCACCTGAGCACTGACTGCGCGTGCTTGCTCTTTGGTGAGATGCGCTGTCATTGAAGCTGAGTCTAACTCCATGCCGAGAAAAGAGATGCTCTGAACCAGGGTGAGCTTGCTCTTTTCCCATTTGACCTGAAGCCCTAGACGGCTGAGGTGCCTGAGCACCGGGTCTCTGTGAGCGCATAGTAACTCTCGAGAGTGAGCCAGGATGAGCCAGTCATCGAGGTATTTGAGTATTCAGATGCCCACTTCCCTTAGCGGGGCAAGGGCTCCCTCTGCGACCTTCGTGAAGACACGAGGGGAGAGGGACAGCCCGAAGGGGAGGACCTTGTACTGATACGCCTGGCCATTGAACGAGAACAGTAGGAAGGGTCGGTGTCAAAGCAAGATCGAGACGTGGAAGTATGGGTCCTTCAGGTCTACCGCCACGAACAAATCTAGCTGTCAATCGCAGGTAAGAATCTGTTTTTGCAAGGCCCGGTTGAGAACTTGCAGGTCCAAGATTGGTCGCAACCCCCCAACTTTTTTTCTGTACGTTGAAGTAAAGTCTGTAGAAACCCTTATTCATCTCAGCTGGAGGGACAGGCTCTATCACGTCCTTGAGAAGAAGTTGTGATCTCTGCCCGTAAAGCGCTGTTTATTCCGGTGCGTATGGAGGTGGAGCGAATACCACCAAACGAGGCGGGAGCCGGGTGAACTGAATTGTGTAGCCGAGTCGGATGGTCCTGGCCAACCAGCGCGATGGGTTGGGCAGCGAAAGCCACGTGTCCAAACTAGCATGTCGGGAGGCAGAAGAGCGTCCCAGGGCTTGGGTGCTGAGAAGAGACTCAAAGGACTTACCTTGCTCCGTGCACCCGGCAGGAGGCGGGTTAGAGACTGAGGAAGAGGTCCCGGAAAGGCGTCTTCGGAACTCGTCACCGCTGGCCTGCTGGGGCTGAGCAGTCGCGGGTCCAGAGGCCAGGGAGCTGCGTCCAGGGAGCCGGTACTGTAGAGTTTTGGGGAGGGGTGTCGTGAGAACGGCGCACACCGGCTGGTTGACCCAGGGAGTGAGGAAATCGCTCTTTAATTGAGAATGTGGGTAACGCAGCCCGAAGACGGTGCGGCAAATGAAACAAGGATTCTCCTCCCGGCCCTCCACCGGGGAATGGAGTGGTCTTGGTACCAGCTCCTGACCCTAATGTCTGATTTGGGACATGCAAATTTTGTCTGCGAATTTCACATTAGCCTTTTCTCAAGTTCAGAGGTACTCGAGGCTCCCAAGGAAGACCCCTTGTGTCACTTCATTCTACACAACGTCGAGTGAGTGACAGAAGGGGAACAGTTATTTACTGTAATAAGATTCTGAACATGGTTCATTGACTTCAGGGCCATTATATGATTGGCTTTAAATGACTCAAGAAGCCAAGTAGACCATTACGCTCTCTCTGTGGTAGAGCCGTGGAGGTTGGTATCTGAGTATTCAAAAGAATCTCTGGTAATAACATTGACCATGGTCAGAACAAGGGATGCACATGAGTGTCCCTGCCTTCCTGGGTGAATGGAACTAACAATAAATGAGAGTATTAGAGCACTTTAGTGCTTCAGGTTGCATTATTTTAGGGAAAATGGAGATGAATAATAATTCTTTATGAAGTAAACATACTGTATGAGAATATATTACTCTATCAATATTAATGTGCACACATTTAGACGAAATGTTCCATTGGATGTTGTTCACTTTAGCTTACTTGACAGTGGCAGTGGCAGACCACGTGTAACAACACCTGCACAAGATCGGTACATCCAAATATCACACCTGTGGGACAGGTGCAGGATGGCAACAACAACTGCCCATGTTACACCAGGAATGAGCAATCCCTCCATCAGTGCTCAGACTGTCCGCAGTAGGCTGAGAGAGGCTGGACTGAGGGCTTTTATGCCTGTTGTAAGGCAGGTCCTTACCAGACATCACTGGCAACATCGTCGCCTATGGGCACAAACCCACCTTCGCTGGACCAGACAGGACTGGCAGAAAGTGCTCTTCACTGACGAATCGCGGTTTTGTCTCACCAGGGGTGATGGTCGGAGTTGCTTTTATCAGCGAAGGAATGAGCCACCGAGGCTTGTACTCTGGTGCAGGATCTATTTGGAGGTGGAGGGTCCATCATGGTCTGGGGCGGTGTGTCACAGCATCATCGAACTGAGCTTGTTGTCATTGCAGGCAATGTGTTAAAGGGAAGTCATCCTCCTACCTCATGTGGTACCCTTCCTGCAGGCTCATCCTGACATGACCCTCCAGCATGACAATACCACCAGCCATACTGCTCATTCTGCGCATGATTTCCTGCAAGACAGGAATGTCAAAGTTCTGCCGTGACCAGTAAAGAGCCCAGATCTCAATTCCAATGAGCATGTCTGGGACCTGTTTGATCGGAGGGTGAGGGCTAGGGCCATGACCCCAAAAATGTGCAGAAATTGCAAGTGCCTTGGTGGAAGAATGGGGTAACTTCTCACAGCAAGACCTGGCAAATCTGGTGCAGTCCATGAGGAGGAGTATGCACTGCAGTGCTTAATGCAGTTGGTGGCCACACCGGATAATTGTTCGGTATATGTCTTAGTTGTTGAATCTTTTTATGTTCATAAAAATATTTACACATGTTAAGATTGCTGAAAATAAAACCAGTTGAAAGTGAGAGGATGTTTCTTTTTTGCTGAGTTCAGAAATCAAGAACTTTTCAGGCTTAACTATCACAAAAATGCAGAATGAGTTTGCAAGCGCTTTTTATGTGGAGTTTCATGTAGTGCCCCTGTATCAATAAGCCTGGACCCCGCACTGGCCACCCTAAATTTGGAGTGGTAGAATGGTTACAGTGGTATGCTTATTGTCCTTCCCACTTAGAGTTCAGTGACCTCACATCATGCTAAGTGGTCCAAACAAATTACATTTAAATAAAATATTAAAGCCTAATGAATGCATAATAATTTTATTGGGGTCAAATTTGTTTTACGTTTGATATTCTTAGAATATTCCCGAACTGTTCAGAAGAGACCATCTGAAAGTTCCACACACGGCACAATACATTGCTGGCATCCAACGTTCATTTAATTGACTTTTCGTAACAAACCTTTTTATTAAAACATTTCCACATTCTAAAGATTGTTTTTTTTTTATCTATAACTTACACTTCAGTTTAATAAATGCTTGGACGTCTGATGTTTTAGGTCTATAGAGATTTTAGAGGGTTCCTTAAGTACATTAGGCAATGAAAGTGCATGGGAGCATTTTACTGCAGCCTCAACAAGCATTGACTGTTGAGTACAATGTTTATGCCACTCTTGCCTCTTAAACTCTTTAACCTATTTGTGCTAAATTTAAGATAACCACCCGGCCCCGCCCTCCACCCTCCGCCCTGTCACAATGTATTTTACATCAAGATCACTTTAATAGTGCAAATTGTTCATGCTATTACCACCAAATTCTGTCCGTATCACAGACATTTTCTGCCCAGTTGACTGCTTCTGTTTAAGATCAATCTTATATTGGCAAGCATTTATATTTTTAATGTAGAGGAAATGTTTTTATATGTGTACATTTGCCAGTTGTTTTTATGAAAAATATTCACAGAATAATTATATAATATACAACAGTTACTTCCAGTCCTCAAATCTTATTGGACGAGAGACGTTCCATGAGCACTGACGGTCTCAAACCATCAGCACTCGGATGCTTCACTGTGTGTATCACTCCGCTTGTGTACGTACCATTCTAAACTAAAGTGTAAGAGCAGTGCATATGTGTTAAGAGCTACTGTTTGTCATTTTTTACTGTCAGCCACTGTTTACATACAACAGCTCTTCGTGATCGCTTGTATTACTACACAACTAAAGCTAGGAAATAGCTTTAAACAGCTTTAAACTAACAACTTTTACGGCTCATGACAGCTGAGAGACACAGCAGACTGATTAATTACACAATACGTGCTGTTTAAAATGGCAGATGACATTGCGGTTTCTATAGTGATTGATTCTTGCACACCGGCTACTGTGAAATAGGGAAAAATACCCCTGCTTGGACACTATTTTTCCACTGAGAAAGCTGATCTTCAGAAAGCTGACAGCATCTGTGCTTGGGAGTGGCAAAAGTTGATCGTGCACACTCCTTCTCTCGCTCTCCTTCTCTCTCTCTCTCTCTCTCTCTCTCACACACACTCTCACACACACACACACACACACCCATCCTTGTTTATACAATAACTTGTTAGAAACAGCACAAGCCATGATACTATTTCTGTAGTGAATTATTTTATTTACTAACGGAGGCTTGGATGCATCATTTGGTTTGAACCAGCAATGGCAGATTCTGATCCATCGCGTAAGATAGTTCCATGTACAAATGCGTTTTTATGACTGTATTTAGTTTTTCTAATTTCTTTGTATTTATTTGTTCATTGAACTGTGATATTGCTTAAAAATCACGTAATTTTTGCCAAGCATTCAACATCATTAATTTTATGTTTTGCACCGTACAGTGCAGCTGTTATCATCAGTAGGCACACACTTTTTAGTTTATGGAGGCTAGTGTTCGTAATGTACCTTTTTGTTTGCCAATTTTCCTCATCATTTTTATCCAATTTTGGTTGTAAAAAATTAGTTGTCTTCAGAAATAGCATTATGTTAGAACATTTTAAAATAGCAATGTTGTATTGTACTTGTACAGAGGAATTTTAAGGTATTGTGCACAGTTGCCCTCCTAAAAGCACACATGGCCCCAGTCAGGCCCTCCCAAATGGTCTAGAACTGCCACTGTACTACAAAAAAGCTAAATGCAGCGCAACGAATAAAACAAAACACAGGTGTCTCAAGACTCGTTTTTAACTATTTAAGTTCTTTAAAACTTGTCAATATATATATAAAAAAAACATTGCAGGAGATGCTGAACAAGCGCGTCAAAAGATGTCCATCTAGCATGTTTACATACATTACAGATGGATGCAAATACTTACAATTGGTCTTGCCTACAAGTTCCTAAGTTCCTTATTCTGACATTTCCTAAGTGGCATGTGAGAGGAGCTTTGAAATTGCATTGCATCATAGGGCCTCGATAGCAGCAGTGGTTGGAAATACTTAAAATGCAATGCAGATTAAGTTATCAATTAATTTTATCTTCTTAATATTGTGTGAAAAAATTATTTTGAATATTGCCAATTATAAACTTTTTTGTTTCCTAAATCATTATATGCATTCTCATTATTGCTATTAGCCTACTTACCATCCAGCTGGCATGCAAGATTAAATGAGATTGTCACATGTATTATAACAATTTCAATGCGTTGTTAATTACATCAGTCAGTGCGTCATTGCATGGATCGATCTGTTCTATTCATGCATAAATAGCTTAACAATAATATCAATACAAATAATAAATAAATTGTAATAAATAATAATAATAAACCTATGTTCAGTGGGCCACAAGAGACCTGATATTCCCAATAAAATTTGTCACCCAATCTGACCATGTGAAAGGGTTTTCTTTCACTATTATACTGTGTATGCACATGCAGAGTAAGTAGAGTTGTGTTTCGGCATACAGTGGATACACAAGCTTTACATTTAAGTATCAATGCCTTAAAATCATCACCACAAGTTTTCACAGAATTAATTTTTATTATGTGCACATTCACCTCCATTCAAACACATATTTATGACTCATCTCTGTATGCTATTAACAGAATAGTTTCCTAAAAAATTTCAACATTTTGTTAACTCACCTTATGTCGTTTTATAACCCTACGACTCTCTGATGGTAACAAAGATTAATAAACTACAAATAATCTTTGACTTAAAAAAACACATAGTGCCAACAAATACCAAAGTCTTTTTAGCAAGTCAGTTCACTTGGCGGCCATCTTTGGAACTTTAACAGACAACTATTTACTACGTAAACATGTGGCGTACAAGTGCAGGTCCTATCTACTTGAATGGGGAAAGACCAAAATCTCCAAATCGGTTGGTCAAGATTACAATCAAAAAACATATTTCAAATCAGCAGTAAAATCGGAAAACACTGGTATCATAAATTGTGTTTACCTCAGATTATGCTTGTATTGCTAATGCGCATGCACATTCTCAAGTTGATTGATGTCTGTATCAAAAAGGTGACTGGCTGTTTTACATATAAGGTGGGACTTATATATTTTTTTATTATTATTACAAGTATATATACATATAGGGAATAAAGGATTTATTTGAATTTTTTTGCATACTTCACTGTTTGTGCTGTGTTCTTCTTATTCAGAACCACTTACATAAAAAAAACAGTTCTCATACATACTGTACATTCTTCTGCTGGTGCAGACGAAACTACACACTGTGACAGTGTTTCGAGAAGCCAGTAGAGTCAAATTGATTAATAAATTATTCTTAGCCGATTCTTTTTAACCTGGGTAATCTGGGTAAGCTCACAGATAAATACAACATCATATATCAGTTCCTGTGAGGATATGTGCATTTCTACTAGGACTTTTTTTTATGTTCAACAACAACAAGCCATGGTTTACAGGAAATCTCAGATAGCTTTGTAAGCTCAAATAGGACGCTTACAGAAACGGGGATAAAATCTTGTATAATCAGGCCAAGAACACACTAAAGAAATTAAAAAGGCTAAAAGAAGCTACTCTTAGAAGCTAAAAAACAACTTTTTATCTAATGGCCTTGCATCAGTGTGGAGAGGCCTGAAAGACATTGCTAACTTCTAGACACCATCCCCCAACACTGTAGGGAACCAACAACTGGCTGATGACTTGAATGTGTTTTACTGTAGATTTGAAAAGCCCAGTCTCACACCCCACTTCACACAAACACCAACACCTCCTGCAACCACCCTCCCACTGCTACCTCAACCTGCACTTAAGATCTGTAAAGTGGAGGTGTGCCGTGTCTTCCGGAAACAAGAGACAAGGAAAGCAGAGGGCCCAGATGACATTTTGCCCACTTGTCTAAAATCCTGTGCTGACCAGCTGGCCCCCATCTTCACACACATCTTCAGTAGATCCCTGAAGATTCTTCACACAGATCGACTGAAGTTCCCTGCTGCTTCAAACGCTCCTCTATCTCCCCTGTCCCAAAGAAACCCAAGATCAAAGGACTTAACTCTTTCCCTGCCAGCGTTTTTAAAAAAAGTTGCCAGCCACCGCCAGGGTTTTTGACGATTTTCGCTAAACTTTAATGGCCCGCAGAATATTTTCTTCCATGAATATATGAAGATGCTATATATCAAAATAAAGATCTGAGCCTCTGCTTTTAGGCAAAAAAAAAAACGATTTTATTTTATCTTCATTTGTGCTTTTTTTATTGCCACTTGAACAGAGGTAGGTTTTGTCAAAAACAACATTTCGGACAAAAAGCTGAGAAACAGGCATTTTTATCAAACAAGTGCTTTAGTATTAGTATGGTGTCCCACTTCACATTTGAGACGATCGCAGTCTGTTTCTTTGATCAAAGAGTTGCGTACTCTTTCAAAACATGCGTGCGGGTCTTCCTTACCGTATACCACCTAAAACACGGATACCCGGAAAATTCCGTGTTTGGCGGGGAAGCGTTTTTTCATAAAACCCGGAAAATTCCGTGTTTGGCGGGGAAAGAGCTCTGACATCTGTGGTCATGAAGTCATTTGAGAGACTGGTGTTGGCCCACCTGAAGGACATCACTGGACCCTTTCTAGAGTCCCTTCAATTTGCTTGTAGAGCAAACAGGTCTGTGGATGGTGCAGTCAACATGGGATTGCATCATATCATGCAACATCTAGACAGACCAGAGACATATGCAAGAATCCTTTTTGTGGACTTCAGTTTGGCTTTCAACACCATAATCCCAGCTCTCCTATGGACTAAATTAACCCAGCTCTCTGTTCCCACATCTATCTGTCAGTGGATCACCAGCTTTCTGACAGACAGGCAGAAGCTATTGAGACTGGGTAAATTCAATTCCAGCACATGTACAATCAGCACTAGTGCCCCCAAGGGATGTGTGCTCTTCCCACTACTCTTCTACCTGAATACCAATGACACCAATATTAAATAATAAATTTTTTGTTTGCATCCTAAAATTAGTAAAGACTTTATACATTCTGAGACTTTATGCAAATGACCATTGTTTTTGAGCCCTACACCATTCAACCCTCTGAAGCTATTATTTGGAGAGTAAAGGTTTCTAAGGGATTATGGCATAAGGATGAGCACTTTGGGATGAAATGCACTTATGCACCCCTGAGCTGAGGGGTGCATAAGTGCATTTATGCAGAATGTATAAAGTCTTTACTACTTTTAGGATGCAAACAAAAAATGTATTATTTAATATTGTTGGATTTTATGCTTCAATTATTAAAGCTTCATAAATTCTCTTTGAGCAGTATTGAAAGCTCTGCTCAAATAGAGTATGTTGCTGTGGAGACAAGCGTTTAACTCTGATATTTGTACCTTGTCTATCAGGCACACAGCCGAATGAAGGACATGATAAAAGAACATTATGAAGATGGACACATCCACCTGCCATATTCCCAACACTTACATCACAGAGAGCAGCGGGAACAGATTTCCCCCCCACCAGAGCAGGTCACACACAAACACACACTTAATTAACACCAGCTGCTCAGTAAATGTTCTGTAAAAGTTTTTTATTTGAAGGCAGTCTTTCAAGACACCATAATGCCATGTCTAATTATCTAAGACAAATTCAAATGAGCAATGTATTTCCCATCTTTTGTCTATGAATTTGTTAACAAAAAGCAGTTGTCTGTCTACCAATCCCAAAGTACACTCATTAAACATGATGTTATCAATAGAAACAAGGTCAACTCGGCCTTTACTCTTACCTTAAGATTTCCCCCTATTCTTTAGTAAAACTTGCTCTTAGCAGTTTTGTGAATAGGTTTAACAGTAAAAAGGACAAGACCTTAAAGAAAAATAATTTATAATATGTGTTTCCGCCAATCAGTCTTCTGCATGTAGATCTGCAGAGGGTTCAGGAGGATAGGGCTGGCCCCCTGTTAGTGGTGCCGTATAAGCTCTCCCACATGTGGTTCTAAACTCTGGTCTCTGAAGGAGGTTCCTTGGGACTTTTCGGTCAGAACAGATCTGTTTGCTCAGGTACGGGGCAGCATTTGGCACCCCTGGCCGGACTTTATGGGCTTGGTCAGATGTTATGGGCTTGGGCCCTCAACAGGCCGCTATCTTGAATAACAGTTTATCCCCGGCTGAGGTTGATACCACTCTGAATGCTAGCGTCCATCTACAAGAAGGAAATACATGCTCAAGTGGCGTGTCTTTGCCTCCTGGTGGGAGGTGTGAGGTGAGGACCCAGTTTAATGCACTGCAGGCACAGTGCTGGAGTTTTTAGAAGAGCGTTTTGGTGCCAGGTCTGTCCCAGCAATGCTTAAAATTTATGTTGCTGCTGTAGCAGCCGAACACACGCACGTGAATGGGGTTTCGATCGGTAGATATTCTCATGTCTCTTGCTTTATGTACAGAGTGTGCAGGCTAATGCCTTTACGCCCTGTCTGCATCCTTTCATAAGATTTGTCTGTGGCAGTAGAGGCACTCTCGAGTGCTCCGTTTGAGCCCTTGGCACCAGAAAAGTTTTTGACTCTTAAAACTGCCCTGCTTCTGGTTGGCACCATTTAAGAGGGTTGGTTATTTTTATGACCTGTCGCTCAATCCATTGTGGGATGTTTACCCAAGGTAATTTCTACACTGTTGCAGTGCTTCTGTACTCCCCCATCTGTTAGGGGTTTGTGAGTTTATGTTGACCGCACTAGCTAGTGCTGTTAGTCAGAACAGCTTTTTTCATATTTTTTTCCTATGTTTCCTTGTGCGTTGTGTGGCAATCACTATACAAAATAGAGAACAATTGAGCAATGTCACATTCTGATGATTAGTTCTGTTCTTGGTAAACTATCTTTTGAAAAATTACTCACTCTTGTAGAAATACAAACCATTTTATTTATTTAATTTTCTTATTTTTATTAGCTATCACTTAAACTGAACATGGAATTCAATATTTACATGATTGCCTCAGAGATAGGCTTAATGTTTTCACTGTATATTGAGCTGAAGTAGTTGGGCATCAATGTGTTTGTGCTGCTGCTTTTTGCACCACTTCTCGAGCATGAATGGAAAATGTCTGCACAAAAGAGATGACAAGATCGTAAAAAAGTAATGTAAAATCGACTCAAGATTTCGCTCCACTTCATAAAATGTAACCTTGTGCAACCATTAATGATAAACATTTATTGAAAAACAATTGCAAAGTGAATTGCAGTAGTAAAATAGTGCAATTACTGACCTTGGTGCCCCGTTAAAAAAGTTAAAAAATAAATAGGTGCCACTGTTTTCAGTCATTGTATTGAATGTCATTGTATAGTCATTGAATTTATAGTTGAAGCTCAACATGTATGAAATATCATCATTGAATGAAACGTGTTTTTGAGACAGAGTTATTTTTCAAGAGCTGAGTGTAGCTGCATTTGGAAAGGAAAAATATAAATTTAGAGGCAAATTTCAACAAATTATAAATTTGAGACATCACATGACTGCAAAAAACATGATTTTTTGTTTTAATCAACTGACAGCCCTAAAAATAGAAATCACATGCCTTCCCATGAATAAATCTCTGCATGTAGGAAAACTGAATGCTGTAACCAGAAATGCCTGAGTCGCAGTACATTTACATTTATGCATTTTATCCAAAGCGACTTACAGAACCCTTATTACAGGGACAATCCCCCTGGAGCAACCTGGAGTTATGTGAGCGAGTAGGAGCAAAGTGGGCGTGAGGGCTCGAGCAAGCAAAAAGAGCGTGAAAAGCTTGAGGGGGCGGAGCGAGGGAGTGAGGTCGAGGGAGTGAGTGTGTGTGCGACGAAGTGGGGATGGGGCAGAGCGGGGTTCGTGACACCAGCATTCTTATGATTACCAGTTATGTGCTTAGACCACTACCACCACCACCACCAGTAGTAATAGTTGTACAAGTATTCCATTCATATAGACAGAGGTTTGAATTTAATATATAATAACCAGAAACACTGTTCATTTCGAAAGGTTAAATATAGTCAAGTCAAGTAAATGTTATTTGTATAGCGCCTTTCACAACACACATTGTTTCAAAGCAGCTTTACAGAAGATCAGGCATTAACAGAATGTAATGTCTATAATGTCGATAAATCATCATTGTGTAATTAGATAAAATACAATTGTTAATTGTGTTTAATAATAAGTAATTAAATAATAATTGTATTAATAACCCCAGTGAGCAAGCGAAGGCGACTGTGGCAAGGAACATAAAACTCCATAAGATGTTGATTAATGGAGAAAAATAACCTTGGGAGAAACCAGACTCACTGTGGGGGCCAGATCCCCTCTGGCTAACATCATGAATATAATGTAAATATTACTCATGTATAATTCAATTCATTGTTTAAAATTATTAAACTAAGTAAGTGTTAGAAATGAAAGTCTTCTAAACGATAGCAGTGCCTTTTCTCTCCGTCTTTTATTGAGTCGTGAATGAATCAGTACAAAGCAATGAAACCAACGTTGGGGAGCAAAGTATGCATCTCGCTCGTCTAAAGAAGAACATACAAGGATATACTGCGAAACTCAAAGGAAGTTCACTTCGCTAGCCAATAGGAACACACATTACATCATACAGATATCACAGATAACGATTCCATATGGCGAAGGCTCCTCTCTTGCTGGAGAGCCTAAGACTCATATGGAAAAGACTCCAGGTTCCATGGTAGCCTGCCGGACCTCTCCATACACAATCGTACAAAGTACACGCAGACACAATGTATACATACAGAGAAAGAAAGAGAGAGAGAGAGAGAGAGAGAGAGAGCTCCATGCTAACATAAAACAGATGTTTGATAATGTATTCAGAATGGAATGTCTCAACTCAGCATTTTCCCTCTTGGACAGAGCAGAGATGTAGACCTATTTCTAACAGTAAGTGTTAAGGATCAGTGTTTAAACATCAATTTTGTTTGAAATGTAAGATTAATGACCAATGTCTTTGAAGTACATCCTGGATTAACTGCAGAAGTTCACATAGATGCAATTGTCCTTATTCATTGGCTGATGAAGGCTTATGTTGACAATTGTTAGTCTATGTATTCCATTTCAAGAGCGTAGTCCATCTATAGACTGAGGTGATGCAGGCAGAGATCAGTGAGGTAGATCGCAGTTCAACATGGCTGGTAATTTCAGTGAGGTTCGGTGTGGTCCATCCTAAATCCAAGGTTCAGACAATGGCATATGAAGTATCCCATGTCTTATGGTTGGAGTTGGCATTAGTTCATCCTCTGAAGTCCATCATAATAGACTGAAGTGATGTTTGGCTGGCACCGGCTGCATTTAGTCATCATCATTCTGTGACACGTAGCAGTGGAGTTGAACACGAAGCAGGAATGGTGCTGGATCCAGCCGGTTCTGGTGACCTCAGGATAGGAGCCCCGAGGTTGAGACAGGGAAACAAATAAAATAATATAAGCATAGATGCCATTCAATTTATTGCAGAGATATAAATCATGATCAATGTTTCTGGTTTCTGGTTCCGGCAGACTAAACTAAAGCAGCCTAATTGTGGGTTGGAGGATAAATTAGGTGTATGCCTGGCTAAATAGATGAGTCTTTAGTCTGGACTTAAACTGAGGGAGTGTGTCTGCATCTCGAACAGTGTTAGTTCCATAGTTTAGGAACCATATATGAAAAGGATCTACCTCCTTTTGTGGATTTTGATATTCTAGGAACTATTAACAGGCCAGAATTTTGCGATCGTAATAAACGTGATGGAATATAGCGTGGTAGAAGGTCACTTGTATACTGCAGAGCTAGACCATTCAAAGCTTTGTACGTAGTTAACAGAATTTTTAAATGAATAAAGAATTTAACAGGTAGCCACTGTAACAATGATAAAATGGGGCTAATATGATCAAATTTCTTGGTTCTCATTAGCAATCTGGCTGCTGCATTTTGAACCAATTGAAGTTTATTTATTGATCTTGCTGGAAATCCTCCCAGTAATGTATTACAATAATCTAGTCTTGAGGTCATGAATGCATGAATTAGTTTTTCAGCATCAGCAACAGAGAGCATGTGCTGTAATTTAGCAATATTTCTGAGGTGGAAGAATGCTGTTCTACAAACATTGGTAATTTGATTTTCAAAGGACAGAGTTCTTTGCTGTTGAAGATGATGTAACAATACATCCATCGAGAGTCAAATTATATTGTAGTGGCTTATTTTTTAGAGTTGTTTGGTAAAATAATTAGTACCTCTGTTTTGTCAGAATTGAGTAGAAGGAAATTTCTGGCCATCCAATCTTTTATTTCATTGATACACTCATCAGGTTTTGAAGAAATATAAAGCTGTGTATCGTTGTCATAGCGGTGAGTATATATATATATATATATATATATATATATATATATATATATATATATATATATATATATAGAATAAGAAACTTATTCCACGATTCCTGATAATATCTCCCAGGGGAAGCATATACAAGGAGAAAAGAAGAGGCCCTAAAACTGATCCCTGTGGCACTCCATATTTTACTTTTGGTTTGGTATGACAATTCCTCATTTACATAGACAAAGTGGTGCGGTATGCTAAATATGACCTAAACCATGCTAATGCAATAATTGCAATTTTATTTCTGTTAATTATGAACCAGGTGACAAGACTTACCACTCTCTCTCTCCCGCAGACCGACACATGACCACGTCTCCATGCCACAAATTAGATTCGTAGGGTGCACTGTTTGTTTCGATCAGTTTTACCATCAGATATAACTAATAGTTAATGCTTATTGATTATTAATTAATAATTCAATTAAATAATAGAATTTTACTCATTAAATTCTATCCTCGGGGCACCACTCTTTGACAAGAGAAAAATGATAGTAAGTGACTGATCAGGTCTCATAAAAGTTTACCCTGAAGGTTGAGTAATTTGATTAATAATCAAAATAATCAAAAAGGGAAGAAGCTAGTCAAATTATTGCTGTGCGAATCCAACAGTTATCTGGTTACGGTTGGCATCTAACAACAACAATTTAACAATACTGAAGTAACACTGGAGTTCTTGATGTGGCAGAGGCTGGCTTCAACACAAATATTCAAACAAACAACTAGGAGTACTTCTTATTATAATATAACAAGATTTATTATAATCAAACAGCAATGAACACCGCCAAATACTATATGAATATAACAAAACACATAAAATGGAAGTCCTAACTAAGTAGTGGAGCTATATGCTAGTGTATGGATGTATGTGGGTGTGTGTCTAGATTCGGTAACAAAGGAAACAAAATGGCAGATTAAACTCCACGTGGGGAACTAGTTTCAAAATGTCGAACATAATTCAAAATGGAAACTAGTTTCAAAATGGAGGACCGTAAAGGGCGGAGCCAACGATTATTGGATTGTGGAGGGAAAGAAAGATGGCTGGATCAGATCCAGGTGACAGAGCTAATACCATGTGCAGGTGGTAATGTGCAGACACACAAAGGAACTGAACAAAACAGGCAGGAGAATTTGAAACACCAGCCTGAGTTGAACATAAAACCACGGTGCGGCTCACTCCGTGAATTTCAGTGTGCGTGTGTGTGAGAGAGAGAGCGAACAAACAGGTGTGCATGAAATTTTACGGAGGATAAACGCTAGTAACAGCGCGATTGAATCATTAGTTCAGATCACTCAATAAAATAAAATTTCACCCAAAAATGTGATCTCACAAATCAAAACAGCAATTAGCGATCAGAGTTAAACATACAAGGTTATACTCAAAACATCAAACATTCAAATCAAATATACGATTTAGTTTTACAAGAAAAGTCACAGTTTCCAAACTAAATCTGCCCAGATATCAAGCCTTATTTGGGAAATCCTGTGTGATTTCAGCAGGGTTGTCCGTTTGAATTCCTGTTGAGAAATATTTTCTGGAGCTGGTAAGCAGACCAAACAGTCCTCCTGTGGAGGGCCAGGAGGAGAATCCTTATTTAAAATTATTTCCTTTGCCGCACCCCGTTCGGGCTGTGGTACCCACATTCTCAATAAAAGAGCAATTTCCTTGTTTCCTGGGTCATCTGGCCCGCAAATGCCATTCTCACGGCAACCCGGTGCCACAGTTCAGCAGTCCTGGCACCCCGTGATGCGGACCTCTCTTCTCTGGACCCACTACTGCTGCTCCCCAGCCGGCCGGTACTGACGAGTCTAGAGGACGCCTTCACAGGACCTCCTCCTCAGTCACTGACCTGCCCCTGCCGGGCCCAGCAAGGTAAGTGCTTCGAGTCTTATCTCAGCACGAATGCCTCGCACAAATTCCACAAAATAAATAAATGCATGAAAAAATTATAATAATTTCAGGGATCCAAACTCCTCACCTCTCAGAGAAATTTGCCATTTTGAAAGCATCGGTCACTTTTGTGATTGTGAAGAGCAATGATTAATGTGCAAAAATGACTGATATTTATACGCGTTAAGGGTCTTTCACATGACTCGCGTCAGCGCTGCAGAATACATAGAAGTCTATGAAGTGACTTTACACCAAAGTGTTTTCACACACGTTTTTCTTCACCAATAATGTCTTTGAGAGTGTTAAACAACAAGAAATATTTAAGAACTGTCCAAATTTGTGAAGAGGCATTGAATGTCTCATAATTTCTTTTAATTAAATATTACCTTGTCATTTACGAATATCAGAGACCCCAGTTATTGAATTAATTTAAATTTACCAAGAAAACGCTTAGACATAAAAAAGTCCTTTTATTACTTTCTGCTATCAAAGCAACTGCAAGCTTATTTTCTCTCTTCCAAATATATGTTTTCAATGTTTATTGTGCACACCTCCTGCTTTTTTACGTGGCAAATGCAGGGACAATGCAGCCCTTGACAAATGAAAACTGCCAGGAGAAGTCGTCTGTCTGAGGCATAAGTTCATATGTCGTGTTTTAGTGGCCTTCGCTGTCACTGCAGGGAAAAAAACATTCATCTGCTTTGTGTGGTGTCTCTGTCTCTTCATAAATAAATAAATGCATAATCTGCTATATGCTCATCCTGAAAGTTTGTGACTAAAAATGTGAACAAAAATAAAAGCTATTAAATGTCTTATTATCATTCAAATATGACATTTACAATTACGGGTAATAATAAATTATGACGAAATTTGTATAAACCTTATATACAATTTTTTTTGTATAAACCAAAATGACGATGTCACAAATGCGATGAGAAAGTCTAACGTCAGTACTGTATGTGTTTTCTTTTTTTGCATAGCCGAATTTTTAACATTACAAGTAAACACGCTACTAAGACTGACAGAAAACATGGACAAGTTCTTGAAAAGGAAAAATATTGACAATGGTTAACCTATGTGGGATCGTGGTGAGCCATCGAATTTTTTAGTCTTAAAAAGTGTGCCGTGGCAGAAAAAAGGTTGGGAAACACTGCACTAGATTCGCACTCCCTGGATGTTCTTCCTCCCTAGCCCTCTGGTCCACAAATTCAGTGGAGGAATTCCCCGACCAGACCCACTACGAGTACTAAAATGACTCTGCACTGGAATAGGTGCTCCACAGGATGGGCCCTTGTGGATTAACCCCCTGTGTGTATTTTCAACGGTACGGTCCCCCTACGGGTGGACCTGTGTCTCCCTTGGGCAGTCCCCGCTGCCCCCGGTCGCCGTGTTTGTAGCAACTCCTCCCTCTCAGCAGGTAGGATCTACCACAGCGCCATTTCCACATGCGGCCTGAAAACCCATGTGATGTACTTCGGCACTCTTTACCTCCCCCCAGCCTGGGTAGGTGGTAGTCTCCACGGGGTCTTTTCCCCCTGAAAGAATAGGAGTTGGAAAAGAACGCCTTCCCCGATAGCATTAAGATGGCCCCAGCCACTTTAACTCTATGTGAGAAACATATATAGAGAAAAGGCACGGCTGGCGCAGCCTGCTCCCATGCTTGGCATGCCGCTTTGTTCCGCCTTCGGGATGCTGGGAACCTAAAAAGTTTAGGATGATTTTATGGGGCCTTGGGGAAGAGTACGTGCAGTCTGACGCAGCCTGTTGCTTTGGCACGCAACTGCCTGCCCGCACCTGCATCAGCGCATGCCGTGACTGAATACGGACCTCTAGTGGCGCTTCACTCGACACAATGTCGAAGTGAATGACAGATGGGGAACTTCTAGGTTACTGTTGTAACCTCTGTTCCCTGATGGAGGGAACGAGACGTGTGTCCCTCTGGCCACGACGCTGAACTGAGCCACTGCAATGGCCGAACATTATTCTCGGCTCCTCAGTGCAAAACCTGAATGAACAGAGGCATAATTGTGTTCATATATAGAACACAATTTTTAGAAGAATATCTCAGCTCTGTATGTCATTTTAATGCAAGGGAATTTTGGCCAGACATTTGAAGCCCCAAAAAACAGATAATGGCTACATTAAAGTAATCCATTACACTCCAGTAGTTTAATCCTTGTCTTCTGAAGTGATCCAAACAATCATGACTTAAAGCTTGATTGCACTTCCTAGTGCTTGACGCATGCGCAGAGCACTAGAGGGTGCAATAGAAAGTGTAATCGAGCTTGAAATCATAATTGCCAAGGAGACTGCTGTAAAGATTTATAAAAAAAGGAATTGCATTTTGGTCTGTTCTCACCCAAAACCGATTGGATTGCTTCAGATGACATTGATTAACTCACTGGAGATTAGTTTAATGTTGTCTTTATCTTCCTTTTTGTGCTTCAAAGGTCTGGCACACATTCACTTGCACTGTACGGACCTAAAGCTGAGAAATTCTTCAAAAATTCTTTGTTTGTTTTCTGCAGAAGAAAGAACGTTATACACATCTGAGATGCCATGAGGTGAGAAAATTATGAGAGAATTTAATTGTTTGGGTGAACTAACACTTCAAACTAGTTAAGAGTAGCACAATGACTGCATTATGGTCTGCAGAGACAATGCATTCTCCAACTAAGAAAGAATGTGCTGGAATAATATGAAAGAGAAATTTGAGCAAATTTGATTTGTAGTAAAGCAAACAAGTAAAATCCATCAACATCTCATTGTGAATTAAGCATGTGAAAAAAAATTTGGACAACATGTCCAAGCTTTCAGAGAGCTAATCTAATTAATACAATCAAAATATTACTTAAATGATAAAATACGTCTAGGTTACGAATGTAACCTACGTTCCCTGATGGAGGCGACACTAGGGGTCTCTCTTGAGCGCCAAATATACCTCTGATCTATGAAAAAAGGCCAATGAGAAGTTGGTAGACAGAATTTGCATGTCCCGCCCCCAGACATACGGGTATAAAGGCGGGGAAATATGTCTGTTTCATTCAGGATTTTTCTGAGGAGCCGGAAATGGTCCAGCCACAACAGTGGCTCAACTCAGCGACGTGGCCGGGAGGACACAACGTCTCATTCCCTCCATCAGGGAACGGAGGTTACATCCGTAACCTAGACGTTCCCCGTCTGTTGCTCACTTCGATGTTGTGCCGAAGAAGCGACACTAGGGGTCCAATTTAAATCACGCTATGCACTGAGCCGTGTACATGTGTACTGCTGACACAGGAGCGGGCAGGTAATTTACGTGTCAAAATGACCAGCTGTATCAGACTGCACATACCCTTCCCCAATGCCCCATAAAGTCGTCGGAATCCTTATAGTTACCCTAGACATGGGGAACAAAGTGATGCTTGCCAACCTGGGAACAGGCCGAGCCTAGCCGGGCCACTTTTCTCTCTATGTTTCTCGCATAGAGTCAAAGGCTGGGGCCCTTACATGCATTGGGGAAGGAGGTCTTACCCAGTTTCCTATTCTTTCAGGGGGAAAAGAACCTGTGGAGACCACATCTGCTCAGAGAGGGGGAGGTAAGACCATGTAGACATACACCACGTGGGCTTTTAGGTCACATGTGGGAAGTGGCGCGGTGGTAGATCCCGCCTCTTCGGAGGGAGGAGTTGCTACAGACACGGCGACCAGGGGGCAGTGAGAACTGCCCAAGGGAGATGCGGGTCCGCTCGTAAGAGTACCGTTCCGTGGAAAAAACACACAGGGGGGGAGTCCACGTAGGAGCCCTGACCTGTGGAGCACCTATTCCAGTACAGGGTAGATTTTAGTACCCGCAGTGGATTGGGTCTGCAAATTCCTCCTCTGAATTGCGGACCCAGAGGGCTAGGGAGGAGTCATCCAGTGAGCTGAGTGAGTGGGATCACCTGGGAGAAAAAGAGCACGGTTTTACCTCAACCGAGGGAAAGGGCGCTAGGTGCAAGCGATCCACCCGGTCAGTCCGTCAGCATGTAACCGAGTTCTACTGGCTCGGACCTGAGAAAGCACGGGACGAACCTGACTACCCTGAGATTGTAATATCTCGCAAAGTTATTAGGTGTTGCCCAACCTGCTGCTCTGCATATGTCTGCCAGGGAGGTGCCTCTGGCTAGTGCCCATGAGGATGCAACACTCCTTGTTGGTGGGGGTGGGGCATGGCCTGGGTGCGATAGGCCAATGAAATGGTGTCCACCACCCAGTGGGAGATACTCTGTTCACCAAAGCAGACAAAGAGTTGCTCAGAATGTCTAAAGCTCTGTGTGCAGTCCAAGTAGGTACACAAAGCACGTACTGGACACAGCAACGAAGGGGCTGGGTCTGCCTCTTCCTGGGGCAGCACTTGCAGGTTCACTACCTGGTCTCTGAAGGGCATGGTAGGAACCTTGGGCATGTAGCCCAGCCACGGTTTTAAGATCACATGTGTGTCTGCCGAACCGAACTCCAGGCAAGTGTCGCTGACAGAGTGGCAACCGCTAGTAGGTGGCAACCGCTACAGATTGTCCAGGCAAAAATATTTTTGTTTTAATGTTACTGTTCGATGAGGGTATGCATAAAGGTTTGTGCGTGAGTGTGTGTGGTTCTATAAAACAAATACAATAACAAAAATTACTCTAATGGTAAAAAACAGTGTAAAGATGAAAATATGCATATAAATCCCATAAGAACAAGTTACTGTGCAAATATTAGGCTATTAGGACTTTATAGATCTATAGTATGGACAAGCATTGAAAATAAGCTTACAAAGAGATTGTAAGATATTCAAAGCAATGTTAACTTAAGTAATTTTACATATTCTCTGGAATATTCAAGCAGATGACATATAAAGTCTTAAATCAATGACACATTTATCAGAAATGCAGATGTAATCCAGTTAGCCTAAATTAATAAATAAAAAACAATTATAATGTTATACTAATTAAAAGCAGGCTTCAGATGCATGAACAACAGTTCCCCGTCTGTCGCTCTCTCGACTTTGTGTCGGAGAAGCGACACTAGGGTTCTCTCTTGAGCACCGAATATGCCTCTGATCTATGAAAAAAGGCCAATGAGAAGTTGGCAGACAGTATTTGCTTACCCCGCCACCAGACATACAGGTATAAAGGCGAGGAAATACGTCGAGTTCATTCAGAAATGTTCTTCGGAGCCGATGGTTGTGCATACTGTTTGCTACGAGTCACCTGTTCCTGTATTCCTCTGACGCTCTGCATGCTGTTGGATTGACGGCGCATTACAGTGGCTTTCTCCTTCCTTGCACGGCAGTGCAGTTTGCCCCTGGGCTCTTCGACAGTGCAGAAACCAAAAGAGTTATTTAAAAGAGTGATTTTCTCTAAAAGAGTATATTTTCACTAAAAGAGCAATACACAGCGGCGTTGAATGTCCTTCTCAAGACTCGTCTTTATAAAGATGCCTTTCTGCCCCTGTATAGTTCCTGGATGCGGTAGAGTGCTCTCCGCTTCAGACGGCCACAGGCCTTGTCTCGTGTGTCTGGGCAGCGATCACACCGAGGCTGCGTTTGTGGATGGTTCATGCTCTCACTGCGAGGGCATGACCATGGCAACGTTGCGGTCGTGGCTCGTTTTCAATAGAAAGCAAGCCACTCCAACAACAAGCTACTCCTTCTTCCCACGGGATTGAGGACGGTGCGGCTGGCGATGGAGGCGATCTGGGGATGGCAGCGGGTGCAGCTCCGCCGGGTACGCCCCCTCGGACCACCCACCCCCCAGCACGTTCGTTCACTCCCGTCTATGCTCGAGGTAACAGCGGCTCGCCTCACAGCCAGTCTGCCTATCCTCTGGAGCTTGAAGAGAATGAGCTCGCCGATGCTTCGGAGAGCGCAGCATCTGACGCTGACAACTCCCCTGGGCTGCTGCCTTTGGGCCAGCACGCCCAGGCTGAGGCTGATGCGCAGATGACCAACATGCTTTCCCAGGCTGCCGCCAGTGTGGGGCTGGATTGGAACCTTCCATCCTCCCCACAGCCATCGTGGTAGGATGACTGGTGTCTGGGGTCTGGGCGCTGCTCACAGCCTCGCCCCCCCAGTCCCGTTTTTACCGGAGGTGCATGATGAGCTGACGTTATCGTGGAGAGCACCCCTCTCCACCCATCACAAAGCCACTCGCTCATCCGCTCTCACTATCCTCGACGGCGTAGCGGCCCACAGGTACACCGCGATTCCCCAGGTGGATAGGGCTGTTGCGCTCCATCTATGCCCCGGAAACCCTACCACCTGGCGGGGTCACCCTGTGGTCCCCTCCAAGGCCTGTAGGACAACATCCTCGCTGACTGCGAAGGCCTACAGCAGTGCTGGACATGCCGCTTACGCCCTGCAAGCCATAGCCCTCCTGCAACTCCACCAGGCCAAGGCACTCAAAGATCTGCACGGGGGTAGCCCTGATCCCGATGTGCTGCAGGAACTGCGCTCAGCGACCGACCTCACCCTAAGAGCCACGATGGTCACAGCGCAGGCATTCGGGCAGGCGATGGCCAAGCTCGTGGTCCAGGAACATCATCTTTGGCTGAACTTGGTTGATATGCGTGAGACCGACAAGACTCGATTTCTTTTCTCAGCACCAGGGCCTCAGGACGCACCCTTGCCTCCCGATGCCGTTTTACCTGCTCCGCCCCGCTGCAAAGCCCCACCGGGTACATCAAAAATACTCGTCCCTTTGGTGACCCTAGCACGGTGTCTGGATGCGTGGCTTTCACTTCCCAACCAGTCTCGCTGGCTGGCCCGGACCATCAGACTTGGTAATGCAATTCAGTTTGCCAGGCCCCCACCCCCACTTCGTGACACGGCGAACATGTCAAATCCCTGCGTGTGGAAATCACTACTCTTTTACTCAAAGACGCGATAGAGCCTGTCCCTCCAACATAAATGAAGAAGGCTTTCTACAGCTCTTACTTCATTGTACCTAAGAAAGGTGGCGGCTTACGACCGATCTTGGACTTGCAAGTTTTCAACCGGGCTTTGCTCAAAATGCTTAGGAAAAAACACATCTTGACCTGCGTCCGGCATCTAGATTGGTTCGCAGTGGTAGACCTGAAGGACACGTACTTTTATGTCTCAATTCTGCCGCGTTCGACGGCCAGTCGTACCAGTACAAAGTCCTCCCCTTCAGCATGTCTCATCATGTCACATCTCTTTCCTCGGTATGGAGTATGGAGACTCAGTCTCAATGTCAGCACGCCTCACTAATGAGTGTGAGCAGTCGGTGCTGAAATGCCTCGCCAAGTTCAGGCCAGGCACAACGGTCCCTTTAAAACTCTTCCAGAGGCTGCACTGGCTTCAGACTCGAGTTCCGAGATGAGCATGGCACTGTGGCACGCACTGTGTGATGATCACCCCCGCCTGCTGCCAGACATTCAAACCCTGGACAGACCTCTGCTTTCTATGGGCAGGAGTACCTTTGTAGCAGGTGTCCCGACGCGTCCTGGTCACGACCGACGCCTCCAGACTGGGTTGGAGCTGCGGGTCGCTGCGTGCGACTCATGTCGCTGCGTGCCACTCACATCCCCGGCAAACTCAATGTGATAGCGGACGTGCTGTCACGACAACGCTTGCCCAGCGGGGAGTGGAGGCTTCACCTCCAGTCGGTCCAGCATATTTGGGAATGATTCGGCAAGGCCCAGGTAGATCTGTTTGCCTCCCGAGAGACCTCACACTGCCCGCTCTGGTATGACCGAACAGAGTCTCCCCTCGAGGCAGACGCACTGGCACACAGCTGGCCCGTGGGGCTGCGCGAGTACGCATTTCCCCCAGTGAGCCTTCTTGCACAGGTGCTGTGCAAGGTCAGGGAGGATGAGGAACAAGTCACCCTAGTGGCTCCCTATTTGCCCCCTCGGGTCTGGTTCAGCCCCTCCCTGGCAAATTTCCCTGAGGAAGGACCTTCTTTCTCAGGGGCAGGGCATGCTCTGGCATCTGCACCCAGACCTTTGAACCTCCACGTCTGGCCCCTGGACGGGATGCGGAAGATCTAGCTGGTCTTCTACCTACCGTCATAGACACGATCAACCAAGCCAGAGCCCCTTCTACCAGGCATCTCTACGCCCTGAAGTGGCGCTTGTTCGCAAATTGGTGTTCTACCCGGGCCGAAGACCCGCAGAGGTGCGCAGTTAGGTCAGTGCTCTTATTCCTGCCCTAAAGTTGTATGTCACTGCTATCTTGGCCCACCATGACGCAGTAGACGCCAAGTCCTTGGGTAAGCACGACTTAATCATCAGGTTCCTAAGAGGCGCCCGGAGGTTAAATCCCTCCCGGCCAAGCCTATTCCCCTCCTGGGACCTCTCAGTAGTCCTCGCAGGCCTCCAGAGACCTCGCTTTGAGCTGCTACAATCAGTTGGACTCAGGGCCCTCTCTCTTAAGACTGCCCTGCTGATCGTGCTCGCCTCCATCAAGAGGGTCGGGACCTGCAAGCGTTCTCTGTCAGCGACACTTGCCTGGAGTTCAGTCTGGCAGACACATATGTGATCCAAAGACCGCGACCGGGCTACGTCCCCAAGGTTCCTACCACACCCTTTAGAGACCAGGTAGTGAACCTGCAAGTGCTGCCCCGGGAGGAGTCAGACCCAGCCCCTTTGTTGCTGTGTCCGGTACGTGCTTTGCGTACCTTCCTGGAATGCATGCAGAGCTTTAGATGTTCTGAGCAGCTCTTTGTCTGCTTTGGGGGACAGTGGAAAAGGAACGCTGTCTCCAAACAGAGGCTTTCCCACTGGGTAGTGGACGCCATTTCATTGGCCTATCACACCCAGGCCCTGCCCCCAACCTTGCGGGTCCGAGCTCACTCATCACGGAGTGCTGCGTCCTCATGGGAACTGGCCAGGGGGACCTCCCTGGCAGACATATGTAGAGCAGCGGGTTGGGCAACACCCAATACCTTTGCGAGATTTTACAGTCTCAGGGTTGAGTTAGTATCATCCCGTGTTTTCTCAGGTCCGAGCCAGTAGAACTCGGTAACACACTGATGGGCTGACCGGGTGAATCGCTTGCATATAGCGCCCTTTCCCTCGGTTGAGGTAAAATTGTGCACTTTTTCTCCCAGGAGATCCCACTCCTCGGATCCCTGGATGATTCCTCCCTAGCCCTTGTGGGTCTGCAGTTCAGCGGAGGAACTAGCCAACCCAATCCACTGCGGGTACTCAATCTTCCCTGTATTGGAATAGGTACTCCACAGTGTAGGACTCCTACATGGACTCCCTCTGTGTGTATTTCCCCTTGTGAGTGGACCCGTGTCTCTCTTAGGCAGTTCCAGCTGCCCTCTGGTTGCCATGCTGTAGCAACTCCCCCCTCCTAGTGAGGCTGGATCTACCATTGCGCCACTTCCACATGCCGCCAAAAAAAAAAACCCATGTGATGTACTCACCACCTTACCTCCACTTCAGGGCAGGTGTGGTCTCCGCAGGGTCTTTTTCCCCCTGAAAGAATAGGAAACTGGGTAAGACCCCCTTCCCTCAATGCATGTAAGGGCCCCGGCCGTTATTGCTCTATGAGAGAAACATAGGGCCTCAGGGCAAGGAAAACAGCCAGCAGCTCTAGGCAGTTGATGTGCCAAAGCAGCGGGCCTCGGTTCCACCGGCCTGCGGCTGCGTGCCCATTGCACACGGTGCCCCAACCCAATTTGGAGGCGTCGGTTGTAACCAGAATGCGTCGGGACACATGCTGCAAGGGTACTCCTGCCCGTAGAAAGCAGAGGTCTGTCCAGGGTTTGAAGGTTTGGCGGCGCCATGCTCGTCTCGGGACTCGAGTCTGGAGCCAGTGCTGAAGTGGTCCCATATGCCCCAGGAGCTGTTGGAATCGTTTTAGAGGGACCACGGCACCTGGCTTGAAGGAAGCGAGGCATTTCAGCACTGACTGAGCACGCTCGTTGGAGAGACGTGCTGTTATTGAGACTGAGTCTAACTCCAAACCGAGAAAAGAGATGCTCTGGACCGGGGTGAGCTTGCTCTTTTCCCAGTTGACCTGAAGCCCCAAACGGCTGAGGTGCCTGAGCACCTGGTCTCTTTACGCGCATAGTAACTCTCGCGAGAGGGCCAGGATGAGCCAGTCGTCGAGGTATTTGAGTATGCGTATGCCGGCTTCTCAGAGCGGGGCAAGAGCTGCCTCTGCGACTTTCGTGAAGACACGAGGGGACAGAGACAGGCCGAAGGGGAGGACTTTGTACTGATACGCCTGGCCGTCGAACGCGAACCGTAGGAAGGGTCGATGTCGAGGGCGAATCGAGACGTGGAAGTACGCGTCCTTCAGTTCTACCGCTGCGAACCAATCTAGATGCCGGACGCCAGATAGAATTTGTTTCTGGGTGAGCATTTTGAACGGGAGTTTGGACAAGGTCCGATTGGAAACTTGCAGGTCCAAGATCAGTCGTAAGCCGCCGCCTTTCTTGGGTACAACGAAGTAAGGGCTGTAGAAACCCTTCCTCGTTTCGGTTGGAGGGACAGGCTCTATCGCGTCCTTGGCTAAAAGGGAGGTGATTTCTTCACGCAGGGACTGGGCATGTTCGTCGCGCACTGCGGAAAAATGAACGCCCACGAAGGGGGCGGAGGCCTGGCAAACTGAATTGCGTAACCGAGTCAAATGGTCCGGTGCAAATGAAAAAACACAGGATTCTCCTCCCGGCCCTCCACCGGGGGACGGAGCGGTCTTAAAATCTCCGGAGCTAACGTCTTGGACTCTGGGTGCGTTGTCTCAGGAGCGCCTGGGAGCCTTCCGGGTCCTCGAGGGGGTCCGTGAGACTGGGGGCATGCGCTTCCCGCGGTTTGATCGAAGCTTGGGCTGAGAGCTGGGCCCGGGTTGAGGCGGAGCAGAAGGTCTTCTGGCCACGGGAGGACACCCTCGGTGAGCAGACGGGGAACGGGCCGTGGCGGCAGGCTTGCGGCGAGGCATGATGTGAGAAATGGCCTCCGTCTGTTTCTTCACCATGGAGAACTGCTGGGCGAAGTCCTTGACGGTGTCGCCGAAGAGGCCAAACTGGGAGACAGAGGCGTTGAGGAAGCGAGTCTTGTCAGCTTCACGCATCTCGACCATGTTCAGCCATTGCTGATGTTCCTGGACCACCAGCGTGACCATCGCCTGCCCGAGCGCCTGCACTGTGACCTTTGTCGCTCTCAGGGCGAGGTCGGTCGCTGAGCGCAGTTCCTGCAGTGTGTCGGGGTCAGGGCCACCCCCGTGCATGTTTCTCAGTGCCTTGGCTTGGTGGACCTGCAGGAGAGCCATGGCATGCAGGGCAGAAGTGGCGCGTCCGGTGGCACTGTAGGCCTTCGCAGTCACTGAGGTGGTAGGGCTTCTGGGGCATAGATGGAGCGCAACTGCCCTATCCACCTGGGGAATCGCTGTGTACCCGTGGCGCACTCCGCCGTCGAGGGTGGCGAGGGCGGATGAGCAGGTGACGGTGTGACGAGTGGAGAAGGGTGCTCTCCACGAAGACGTCAGCTCATCATGCACCTCCGGGAAAAACGGGACCAGGGGGGGCGAGGCTGTGAGCGGCGCAGGAACCAGTCATCCAGCCGTGATGGCTGTGGGGAGGATGGAGGGTTCCAATCCAAGCCCATGCTGTTGGCTGCCCGGGAAAGCATGTCGGCCATCTGTGCGTCGGCCTCAGCCTGGGCATGCAGGCCTGAAAGCGGCAGCCCAGGGGAGTCCTCAGCATCAGATACCGCGCCCTCCGATGCCGCTGCTCATCTGCTTCGATCGCAGGAGGGTAGGCGGACTGGCTGTAAAGCTGTATGGTGTTGACTCCCGCCTCGAGCATGGACGGGAGTCAACAAGCGTGCTGGGGTGCGGGTGGTGCGAGGGGGCATACCCGGCGGAACTGCACCCGCTGCCATCCCCAAATCGCTTCCATCGCCAACCGCATCGTCCTCAATCCCGTGGGAAGAAGGAGCAATGCGGCGGGCGGCTGGAGTGGCTTGCTTACGGTTGTAAGCGAGCCGCGACCGCAACGTTGTCATGGTCATGTTCTCGCAGTGAGAACATGAACCATCCACAAATGCAGCCTCGGTGTGATCGCTACCAAGACACACGAGACAACGCCCGTGGCCGTCTGAAGCGGAGAGCACTCTGAAACAACACAGGGGCAGAAAAGCATCTTTATAAAGACGCGTCATTAAAAGGACGTTCAACGCCGCTGTGTTTTGCTCTTTTAGAGGAAATTACTCTTTTAAATAAAATCAGTCTTTTATGAGAGAGAGAGTTCTTTAATCTGCGCTGTCGAAGCGCCCAGGGGCAGGAATGCACAGCCTTGCAAACAGGAGAAAGCCGCTGTTGTGCACCATAAGGTCCAACAGCATGCAGCAGAGGAAGGACAGGAACTGGTGTGTAACTCGCAGCAATTGCAGACATTCAGAAATTTTCTGAATGAACTCCCGTATTTGCGCCGCTTAAATACCCGTATGTCCGGGGGCGGGATATGCAAATACTGGCTGCCAACTTCTCATTGGCCTTTTTTCATAGATCAGAGGTGGATATCGGTGCTCAAGAGAGACCCCTAGTGTCGCTTCTCTGACACAACATGGAGAGAGCGACAGAAGGGGGAACTATTTTGATTTGATTTTATGAGCATGCTCTTTTACATTGCACAAATTGCCCCCCAATTTGTGCTCTCTAAGATCATTTATGAAAAAAGAGTACAATAGATTGAAGTGTTTACCTTTAACCTAATGAAATTGCACCAAAAGAATGATGTCAACAGAAATTACATGTTACAAACACACACAAGCCAATAATCATGTGTGGACTAAAATTATTTTTTAACTTGTTGCAATTTGTCTGTTCAAATATCAAAGCCAATAACTCCTACTGGACTAATTCACTGCCATTCATACACCAGTATGTGTACACTTCTGAGGATTTGTTGGCCAAACAAACAACACCCACACAAACTGAAATACAGGCTGTGGAGGTGTGGAGCATGGCATTCTTTTGCAGTCTGTGTGGATTATGTGATCATAGGTTAATAGTGTTCTCTTCATGCCTAACTAATAATTTAATAATAACTAAGAGATTTCTGCACACATGCACATGGATTGTTTTTGATTCTACCAATTGACAAGCTCTGATAGCTTTGTATGGCAATCAATGTTGACTGTCATATTTGATGTTTGTGAGGAAGCTGTAGACTGTCATGTACAACTAAAAATACAACTCTTTCATCCCACACTGAGGACATTTCATCCTAAAAACACTTCCAGCTTCAGCCACCAGGAGCAGTGGTTTTATATTTAGTTAATTCCAAACTGATTTCAAACTTTGTTTCCGAATTCACAGTATGATCAGTCTGGGTCTTCAGTACAAAATTACATACAGTATTAGGATTAAGTTCATTTACTACTCCATGCATGCCCAATAACCACAAAGGAAATAAAAGTCTGTTAAATGTAATGAGAGTATGCAAGATGGATTTGTTGAAGACGCTAATGAAAATTATAATTTTTTGGACAGTGCTTATTTATTTGTTAATTGTTTGTTATAGTGAATGTTATAATGCTGCAATCAATACCTTCACAGTGTATTAGGGATGCACCAATCCGATACCTGGATTGGTATCGGCTCCGATACTGTTGCTTTTAGATGGATCAGGTATCGGTCCAACGAGCCCGATCCAAATCCGATACCGTGTGTTAGTCATGTTCGTTACTGTCAAGCTCAAAAAATGACATAAAAGAACCATTAAAACAATTAAAGTAGTTCATATGACTCGTGCATTTTATTCAAAGCCACTTGAAGACGTGCGATAGCTCTGTGTTTCACAAAAGGCTGCGTTGAAAAAGTAAATATATAAAATGCTTGCACAGCTCCAGCGTGTCAGTGAACGGCGCTGCTCTGTTTACACACACTCACTGCGCAATACTTGAGCGCTACTCACGTACAACATCCCAGATGTTGATGCTCAATAGTTCGGTTCACTTATAATATGCATTTAGAATGGCACTGGAGGTGCTTTTTATACAGAATTTGAACAAGAAGCTAATTAAACTACTGTGAACTTGCCTAAAAATAGACTCACTTGTTGGACTTCCTGGAGAGTTCAGAATGTCAAAATAAATGCGTGAGGGTTTAAAAGTTAAAGGTGCACGATTGAGATTTATTACTGTTATAATATATTATTATTTGTTTACAAAGTTTAAGTTGAATGTGTTCCAAAAAATAACTATGTGAATGAAAAGTGAGCTGATATCTTACAACTAAATGGAGATCTGAATCCTTTAAAGTCCAGATACAAGTTGAAAAAAATGTTGCTTATACTGGGGAATTACTGTTAATTTTGTATACTAGTTTAGTATGCTAGTTAATAATACGGTGTTTCTTAAAAAGCTATACATTTATATTGAAATATTGTGTAGTTAGAGGTTTGTGTTTCTATACATATTATAGAGCACACCCAATTATTTCCACACAATAATGTAAAGATATTCTAAACTGATTTAGCAAAAAACAATACTGGATATTGGTTAGTATCGGATTGGGATCGTTATTGGCCAATACTGAGATTTACAATATCGGAATTGGATCGGAAGAGAAAAAGTGGTATCGGTGCATCCCTATAGTGAATGGTTCTTATTTCGTTAAAAGACATGACAGGCCTTTGAATAATGTTAGCCAGTACATTTATCACCCATTTCATTATCTCTGTTTCTGTCTCCGTCTCTCTCTCTCTCCCTCTCTCTCTCTCTCTCTCTCTCACACACACACACACACACACACATGATTTAAGATTGAGCACATTATTGCTTTGCTTGCTTTCAATTAGGAGTTTGTTTCAATTTGCCCAATTCACACAAAACAAAACAGACATTAAGGGTTCTATTTTCATGAGTGTGCAAAGTACAGTGCTACATGCCTTGTCTTATTAAAATATTCCTGTGAGCGCTAATTCTAGGCACAATTTTCGTGACAGCGCATGTGGGCATGGGTGGGAGTGTTTGCACTATCTATTGGTGTATGTGCACAAGCTGGGTGTAACCCGCACACACACACACACACAAGATGAGACAGTCACAATGTCGGAGGAAACTGCTTTTATTTAATAGCAGTGCAGGCAAAAGTACAAACAGGGCAAATCCAGAGAAGAGTTGTCGAGGGAAGCGTAGGGTCAAAAGCCGGGGAAACAAAGTCGAGTAAAGGGGCAAATCCGGGAGAGAGTGTTCAACGAGAGTGGGGAGGTCCAAGCCAGGAAACAGGATCAGAGTAGACGGGACTAGGGGGAGCAAAAGACAGGGGAACAAGGGGAGCTGGCAAGCTAAGGGGTAACTAGAGGAGTACAAAACTAGACGAGACTAGCGGGGGGCAAAGAGACGGGAAACTAAACACAATAACCAACAAGCGGGAGACGAATGTGCTGTGATATTTAAAGAGACGAGTGCAGGTGTAAACAATGACAGGTGATAGGGACGAGTACAGGTGTATACAATGAACAGGAGTGCAGATGACGCGAGTGCAGGTGTACATAATGTTCTGACAATTGGGAGTGGGCATGGGAGCCCGAGGGGGGAGATAGTGTACGAGCAGGAGAGCTCGTAGGAGCAAAACGAGCGTGGAAGCTGGAGGGAGCAAAACGAGCGTGCGAGCTCGAGGGAGCAAAACGAGCGTGCGAGCTCGAGGGAGCAAAACGAGCGTGGAAGCTCGAGGGGGCGGAGCGAGGGAGCAGGGTTCGTGACACTGGGCATATCGAATGATAATGAAGTGGTGCAATGCACAATTTGCTATTTACCTGAGAAACAGGAAATTGTGAAAAGAGTTTAAATTATTGATGTGCATAAGTAATCAAGTATTAAAAACACTTGTCAAATTGCCTGCTGTGAGCAGTGCTGAATCTCTCACCAAATCTTACAGTTACAATCGAGTCCACTGGGGGTGCTGTGTGTTCGTGTAGTGTTGAGGTTTTGGATGAGAGAACAAGAAATATAATGGCATCTGTGCCTCTAAAGCAAAGCCAAGTTATATTACAAACCAATACTTGGAAGTATTTTTCTCATTGAATTCTAATCTAATCTGTATTTGGATCTTGTTGGGGTCATGCAAACCAACAGACGAGGATCCGCTTTTATTGGTGGAAAGAAAATTACCTTCCAATTTGAATTGAAGCTACTGAGAAGTTTCGATCAAAATGGATTACGTGTGAGTCTGCAGTCACTGTAAATGTACATTTTTCAGACAACCAAGGAGGTAAATTGGATCAAATTAGGACAGCCAATATTACACACTACACATTATCATGATACAAGCTTTTAATTGTTATGTATTATTCTGCTTAATTTTTAAGTTTCAACTTGTTAATAATTTGTTAAAATGTGTAGTTGACATGGAATTTCAAACAGTGACAGCTTGTTTTATTTCACATGCAAGTTCATAAACATAAGGAAATTACATTTGTACTTTAAAAAAAACAATTTTTTTGTCACCCCACATTTTAAAAAGGCTTAAATGTGATTAAAATTGTTATAAACTGAATATAAAATAAAATATAAGATTCACATACATTTGTGTTATTTTTAACATGCATTTTAATTTACGAGTAATTGGGTACTTGTTTTGTGTGGGTTAGAATACTCAACTACAAACTTACTCGAAAATGCCCATCCCTAGTTTCAATGCCACGTCTGTTTTCAGCGCAACGTCTAAATTCAGTTTTTACATTTGCATTTTGTAGATTACACCAGCAGGTGGTATTAAAGTTAATGTCCAAACTTTGAAAATATAGTGGAACATAAAATTATGTCCCTGACATTGACTGTCATAGTCGTTTCATTTGTGTGAGAGATTTGTACTATCTATAGGTCATGGTTTATTTTTCAAATACTATTATTGTATATATTTACAATTGTATTTATGATGTAATTTATATTGGTATTTTTCCACGTGTGGTCATAGAGTGATTTTTAAGTCACCACAAAAGGGGCCGATGAAAAAAGTTTGAGAGAGTAAAATAGCCTGGTCTCAAATTTAAGAGAGCATTGCAATGTTTTTGCAAAACTTAAATTATGCGCTTCATTACATGTTTTGCTACAGTTTTTAAAGTGAAATGTCCAGGGGGGGTGCCAAAACCAAGCAAAATGAGGTTGTAATCAGACAAGGTTTTTAAGGTGAATTTTAGATTGTACCTCCCTTACCTAAATCTTTACCTTAAACATAACCAAAAGTGCCTGTAAAGATAAATGAGATTTTAAGAAAACTGACATACTTCCCCTTAACCAACACATAACCCTAACTGATAGTGTTTTAAAATACAAATTCAGGAGAAAAAAAAGAAGAAAAACACACATTAACTGAAGCAACCACGTCATTTTGTGTCACTTCTATGCCACTTTCACATTTGTGCATCTTTGGCTGGACTCAAACCATGGCCGACAAGCCCAAAGACCAACGCTCTATCAGGTGAGCTACCAAGCAAGCTAATGACATAGGAAGTGTGTATATTTAGGTGGGTCTGTAATACAAGTGTTAAACTGTTTCGTTTTGAAATCATGCATTAAAGTAAAAGTGTTTTGATATCATAGCGGGAGATGAGTAATAGAGTCAAAAAAAAGTTTTTTATAAGATTCAAATCAGCAATTGTTCTCATGATTTGTTTGACAATGATTAAACCACAGTTTTTTTTTTTTTTTGTAGTGCCTCTAGTGATGATTTCACCAGCAACTGCATCGAAACGTAGTGAGCAGCACGTACATGTCAGTTTACAAAATGTATTCTTCATTCTATGAGATCAGGTTGGAGTAAAATTATTGGTTCCATATCTTTCACTCACTCGACATTGTGTGATGTAGTGACACTAGGGGTCGCCCTTGGAAGCCCCAAACATCTCTGATCTTTGAGAAAAGGCCAATGGGAATTGCAGAGTGGAATTTGCATGGCACTCCCCTTGACATACGGGTTTAAAAGGAGCTGGCTTGCAACCACTCATTGAGGATTTTTACTTTTGAGCCGTTCCATTCACCTCTGAAACCAAGCTGTTACGGTACATTACAGTGGTTTCTCCCCCTCTTGCACCAGTGGTGTGCAGAGAAAGCAGCTAAAAAAAGTATATTCTTCCTAATAAAGAGTATATTTTCCTACTCAAAGGGTGGCACTGATGGAGCGTCTTTTTAAAGATGCCTTTCCATCTGTGTATAATTCCTGGTTGCGGTTGTTATCTTTCCACTTCTGACGGCCACGATTGCTGTCTCACCATGACAACATTGCAGCCATGGCTTTCCTTCATCTGAGGGAAAGCTACCCCAGCGGCTCCCTGACTCAGGATCTCAATGGGAGCTTCTCTGCCGGGAAACCCCCCACGGACCTCCCATTCCCCAGCATGCGACCGCTGGCTCATCTCAGGGCTAGTTTGCAATCTCATTTGGAGCTCATAAAGAGGACGAGATCTTGATCACAGCATCGGAGAGCAGGCTCCATTCTGACACAGAGGACTCAGCTGGGCTCCCACCCTCGGTTGGACGCGGAGCTGGTGGCCATGCTTGCCCGGGCGTCTGCAAGCGTTGGGCTCCACTCCCCCGAAACCCTCACGGCTTGACGATTTGTTCCAGGGCCCAGAGCGCCGCTCATGGCTGCAACCCACCCCGGTTCCTTTCTTCCAGGAGGTGCATGATGTGCTCACGAGATCGTGGCAGGCACCTTTCACTGCCCGGACACGATTCATGGGCTCCTCTGCTCTCACTAACCTCGACGGTGGGGTTGCTAGGGGGTACTCGGCGATTCCCCTGGTGGATAATACGGTTGCGGTGCACTTGTGCCCGCAAAACGGCACCACCTGGCAGAACCATCCAAGGCTCCCATCCAGGGCCTGTAGGCTTACATCATCACTGACGTTACTACACTAAGGCCTGCGGTTCCACTGGACAGGCTGCATCTGTCATCAAGAATGGTTTGTGGCGGTAGACCTGAAGGACGTGTATTTTCACGTTATGGTTTTACCTCGACACAGGCCCTTCCTGCTGTTTGCTTTCGAGGGCCAGGCGTAGCAGTACAAGGTCCCCCCTTTTGTTATTTTGATTATTTTAAAATTGTATTTGAAGTGTGAATTGAATGTACAAATATTTTTATTATTTTGTGTTTCAATAAATTATTTACATTTTTCTAAATCAAAATCCACCGGTAGAAGTGAAGTGCGTGCAGATACAATCAGTATTAATACTAGCCATGATCTGTGTGCCAGTAGAGGAAAAGAATTAATAATACTTACATTCTCAATTATTTAATGGAGCATACATCCAAATTCTGATGAGAATCACATTTTCCATGTGAATAAAAGGATCGTCAAGTCAAGTCAATTTTATTTGTTTAGAGCCTTTCACAACACACATCGTTTCAAAGCAGCTTTACAGAAGATCAGCATTAACAGACGATAAAACTGTAATGTCGATAATGTCGATAATTCATCATTGTGTAATTAGATAAAATAAGATTCTTAATCGTGTTTAAAAATAATTAAATAATAGTTGTATTAATAACTCCAGTGAGCAAGCTGTAGGCGACTGTGGCAAGGAACACAAAACTCCATAAGGTGTAGATTAATGGAGAAAAATAACCTTGGGAGAAACCAGACTCACTGTGGGGGCCAGTTCCCCTCTGGCTAACATCATGAATATAATGTAAATATTACTTATTTATAGTTAAAGTCATGGTTTAAATTTATTAAACTAAGTAAGTGTTAAGGGTCAGTGTTTAAACATCGATTGTGTTTGAACTGTAAGATAAATGACAAATGTCTTTGAAGTCCATCCTTGATTAATTGCAGAAGTTCACATAGATGCAATTGTCCTTGTTAATTGGCTGATGAAGGCTTTTGTTGGCAATAGTTAGTCTATGCATTCCATTTCAAGATCGTAGTCCATCAATAGGCCGAGGTGATTCAGGTTGGATTTGGCACCAGTTCATCCTCTGAAGTCCATCATAATAGACTGAAGTGATGTTTGGCTGGCACCGGCTGCATTTAGTCATCATCATTCAGCGACACGTAGCAGTGGAGTCCAACACGAAGCAGGAATGGAGCTGGATCCAGCCGGTTCTGGTGACCTCAGGATAGGAGTCCCGAGGTTGAGACATGGAAACTTATAAAATAATATTAGCATAGATGCCATTCAGTTTATTGCAGAGTTAGAGATCATGCTCAATGTTTCTGGTTCCGGCAGACCCAACTAAAGCAGCCTAATTGTGGGTTGGAGGATAAATTTGGTGTATGCCTGGCTAAATAGATGAGACTTTAGTCTAGACTTAAACTGAGAGAGTGTGTATGCATCTCGAACAGTGTTAGTGAGACTATTCCATAGTTTAGGAGCCAAATATGAAAAGGATCTACCTCCTTTTGTGGATTTTGATATTCTAGGAACTATTAACAGGCCAGAATTTTGTGATCTTAATGAACGTGTTGGAATATAGCATGGTAGAAGATCACTTAAGTACTGTGGAGCTAGACCATTCAAAGCTTTGTACGTAGTTAACAGAATTTTAAAATTAATACGGAATTTAACAGGTAGCCAATGTAACGATGATAAAATGGGGCTAATACGATCATATTTCTTGGTTCTTGTTAGCACTCTGGCTGCTGCATTTTGAACCAATTTAATTTTATTTATTGATCTTGCTGGACATCCAAATACTTCATATATACTATTTCTCTGTAGAAATGAACATATTTGGAAGGATACTTCCTTTTCTAGTATTTTTTACATAAATGGGAGATTTGAAATCGGTCTATTTGAAATCGGTCAAGTTGTGGCTTCTTAATAAGCGGTTTGATAATTGCCATTTTAAAGTTTCTTGGGACATGTCCTAAGCATAGCGAGGAGTTAATGATATTAAGAGGTTCTGATATTACAGGAGATACCTCTTTTAAGAGTTTAGTTGGTATAGGATCTAACAAACAATTTGTGGCTTTTGATGTTTCGATAAGTTTTGTTAGCTCTTCATGACCTATGACAGATAAAGATTGAAGTTGCACGTGAGGAAAATTATTGGCACTCTTTTCTGAGGTGTGATGACAGATGATTGCATAATTCCAATTTTATTTCTGATTATTTCAATTTTATCTGTAAAGAAATTAATGAAGTCATTACTCTTGATCTGTGACGTAATATCTGGTTCTGTTGAGGCTTTATTCCTAACCAATTTAGCCACAGTACTGAATAAACATCTAGGATTGTTATGGTTATTTTCTAGGAGTTTACTAAAATATGCTGACCTGGCAGCTTTTAGTGCCTGTCTGTAGCTACAGACACTATCCTTCCATGCACCACGAAATACTTCTAATTTTGTATTTAGAAGTCTGAATAAGGCCCGGGTGATCTATACATTGTAGCAAGGGTAAAAGACGACAGAGATTTTTTATTTATATTTGACGGTCACATTAAGCATTATTAGTTCAAAAGACTTACATTTATATCCTGTCCTCTGAATAACACCAAAAACTTCACTGTAAATTGTAGCAACACCTCCTCCTCGACCCTTCAGACAAGGCTCATGTTTATAACAATAACCTGGGGTAGTAGATTCATTTAAACGAATATATCAATCCGGTTTAAGCCAGGTTTCAGTCAAACAGAGTGCATCCAATCTATGATCTGTAATCATTTAATTGACAATTAGTGCTTAGGTAGAAAGAGATCTAATGTTTAGTAGCCCTATTTTTATATGATGTGTATTTTTAATTTGTTTGTTTTGTTCAAGTTTGACCTTAATCAATTTTTTTTTTATGATTTAGTGAGGGTATTTTGTTTGGTAGTTCGGGGAACAGACACAGTCTCTATGAGATATCTAGGTGATACAGTCTCTATGTGTTGTAGTTTATGTGACCTGTGTGACATCTCAAGGCAGCTAGCAGACGTTCAGATTAACCAGTTTGTCAGCTTTCTGACCTGGGCCCCAGTTAGTCAATTACTATCATTATTAAGACTATGAGCCAAATTACTAAAGAGGAGAGCAGCACCTTCCCTGGAGGGATGGAGTACGTCTCTCTTTAGCAGGTCAGGTCTACCCCAAAAACTCTTCCAATTGTCTATAAATCCTATTTTATTCTTCAGACTATCATCACTGTCATAGAAATAATACCTGACACAAATCAAGGGCATAGTTAATGCACAAAGGAACATAATTTTCCATGCTTCTAATTCATTGCATACAGTCCATTTACACTACCAAGTTCCCCAACTGTCGCTCTCTCCACGTTGTGTCGGAGAAGCGACACTAGGGGTCTCTCTTGAGCGCCGATATCCACCTCTGATCTATGAAAAAAGGCCAATGAGAGTTGGCAGCCGGTATTTGCATGTCCCGCCCCCGGACATACGGGTATTTAAGCGGCGCAAATACGGGAGTTCATTCAGAAAATTTCTTCGGAGCCGATGGTCTGTCTGCAGTTTGCTGCGAGTTACACACCACTTTAAACGTTCCTGTTTCCTCTGACGATCTGCATGCTGTTGGATCTTGACAGCGCACAACAGCGGCTTTCTCCTTCACATTGCACGGCGTGCATTGTTGCCCCTGTGCGCTTCGACAGCGCAGACACACACACACACTGTGTATTAAAAGAGTAAATTCCTATTAAAAGAGTAATTTCTCTAAAAGAGCAAAACACAGCGGCGTTGAACGTCCTTTTCAGGACGCGTCTTTTTCAAGATGCCCTTCCGCCCCTGTGTTGTTCCTGGAAGCGGTAGAGTGCTCTCCGCTTCAGACGGCCACAGGCGCTGTCTCGTGTGTTTGGGCCGCGATCACGCCGAGGCGGCGTTTGTGGATGGCTCATGTTCTCACTGCGAGAACATGACCATGACCACGTTGCGGTCGCGGCTTGCTTTCAACAGAAACCCCGCCACCCCAGCTGCACCCCGCATTGCTCCTTCTTCCCACGGGATTGAGGATGATGCGGTTGGCGCTGGGGGCGATTTGGGGGCGGCAGCGGGTGCAGTTTTGCCGGGTAGCCCCCCGCGAACCTCCCATTCCCCGACACGCTCGCTGGTCCCCGTCTACGCTCGCGGCGATAGCTGCTCGCCTCACGGCCCAGCTGTCTATCCTCCCGAGCCCGAAGCAGATGAGCTCGCCGCTGCATCGGAGAGTGTGATGTCTGATGCCGAGGACTCACCTGGACTGCCGCCTTCGGGCCAGCAGGCCCAGGCTGAGGCCGACGCTCAGATGTCTGACATGCTTTCCCGGGCCGCCGTGAGCGTGGGGTTGGATTGGAACCCTCCAGCCTCCCCACAGCCTTCACGGTTGGATGACTGGTTCCTGGGGGCAGCGCGCCGTTCGCGGCCTCGCATCCTCCCGGTCCCGTTTTTCCCGGAGGTGCATGACGAGCTGACGTCTACGTAGAGAGCCCCGCTCTCCATCCGTCTTGGTGCCACCCGCTCCACTCTCACCACCCTCGATGGCGGAGAGCGCCACGGATACAGGGCGATTCCCCAGGTCGATAGGGCAGTTGCGTACCATCTATGCCCCGGTAGCCCTACCTCCTGGCGTGGCGAAGGCCTACAGTGCGGCTGGACGCGCTGCCTCCGCCCTGCATGCGATGGCCCTCCTGCAAGTCCACCAGGCCAAAGCACTCATAAACATGCACGGGGGTGGACCTGATCCTGATGTGCTGCAGGAACTGCGCTCAGCGACCGACCTCGCCCTGAGAGCGACGAAGGCTTCAGCGCAGGCACTCGGACAGGCGATGTCCACCCTAGCGGTCCAGGAACGCCATCTTTGGCTCAATCTGGTCGAGATGCGTGAGGCCGACAAGAATCGCTTCCTGGACGCACCTGTCTCTCAGATTGGCCTTTTTGGCGACACCGTCGAGGACTTCGCCCAACAGTTCTCCACGGTGAAGAAGCAGACGGAGGCCATCTCTCACTTCATGCCCCGCCGCAGACCTGCCGCTACGGGCCCTGCCCTGTCTGCCCGCCGAGGGCGTCCCCCTGCGAAGAAACCAGCTCCTGCTCCGCCTCAACCCGGGCCCAGCTCTCAGCCGCAGCGTCGAGCACCCCGCAGGCGGCGCACGCCCCCTGTCTCACGAACCCCCTCTAGGACCCGGAAGGCTCCCAAGCGTTCCTGAGACAGCCGACCCATAGCCGAAGACGTTAGCTCCGGAGGTGGTAAGACCGCTCCATCCCCCGGTGGAGGGCCGGGAGGAGAATCCTTTGTTTTTTCATTTGCCACACCCCCTGACGGGGGCTGTGGTACCCACATTCTCAATAAAAGAGCTATTTCCTTTGCCTCTGGGTCACCTGGCCCTTAAATGCTGTTCTCACGGCAATCTGCTTTCAGATTACGACAGTCCCGGTACACCGGACGTGGCGATCCTGTCTTCTGCCTGCCCACGACTGCCCCCCGGTTCAGACGAGTCCAGAGGACGCCAGCATCAGACCTCCTCCTCCGCCCCCTGCCGGGTGTGCGGAGCAAGGTAAGTGCTTTGAGTCTATTCTCAGCACCTCAGCCTCAACGAAGCCGCCCGACGCTGTACTACCTGTTCCGCCCCGCTGCGAGGCCCCGCCGGGTACTTCCGAAATACTCGTCCCTTTGGTGCCCCTAGCGCAGAGCTGGGAAGCATGGCTTTCGCTTCCCAACGCATCACGCTGGCTGCACCGGACCATTCGACTCGGTTACGCAATTCAGTTTGCCCGGCTCCCGCCCCTATCCGACGCGATGCGGAAGAGCTAGCCGGCTTACCGGTGACCGTTGTGAATACAATCAACCAAGCCAGAGCCCCCTCTACCAGGCACCTTTACGCCCTAAAATGGCGCTTGTTCGCAGATTGGTGTTCTTCCCGAACTGAAGACCCGCAGAGATGCGCGATCAAGTCAGTGCTCCTGTTCCTACAGGAGAGGCTGGACAGTAGGCTGTCCCTGTCCACCCTCAAGGTGTATGTTGCCGCCATTGCCGCCCACCATGATCCTGTAGACGGCAATCTTTGGGTAAGCACGACTTGATCCTCAGGTTCCTGAGAGGCGCCCGGAGGTTGAATCCCTCCCGGCCAGGCCTAGTTCCCTCCTGGGATCTTCTTCGGTAGTCTTGGCAGGACTCCAGAGACCTCCCTTTGAGCTGCTTGAATCAGTTGGACTCAGGGCCCTCTCTCTTAAGACGGCCCTGCTGATTGCGCTCGCCTCTATCAAGAGGGTCGGGGACCTGCAAGCGTTCTCTGTCAGCGACACTTGCCTGGATTTAGGTCCGGCGGATACGTCTGTGATCCTAAGACCGCGACCGGGCTATGTGCCCAAGGTTCCTACCACACCCTTCCGAGATCAGGTAGTGAACCTGCAAGCGTTGCCCCGGGAGGAGGCAGACCCAGCCCTTTTGTTGCTATGTCCAGTGCGCGCCCTGCGCATTTACCTGGACCACACACAGAGCACCAGACGCTCTGAGCAGCTCTTTGTCTGCTTTGCCGTCTCCAAACAGAGGCTCGCCCACTGGGTTGTCGATGCCATCACACTGGCTTATCACACCCAGGCCGTGCCCCTACCCTTGCGGGTCCGAGCTCACTCAACAAGGGGTGTTGCGTCCTCGTGGGCACTGGCCAAGGGCACCTCCCTAGCAGACATCTGTAGAGCCGCGGGTTGGGCAACACTAACCCTAACCCTAACCCTTTTACAACCTCCGCGTCGAGTCGGTTGCGTCTCGTGTTTTGTCAGGTCTGAGCCCGTAGAACTCGGTAACACGTAGACCGGCCGGGTGGATCACTTACGCCCAGCGCCCTTTTCCTGACGTCAAGGTAAAGTAGTGCGCCTTCTTCCCAGGGCGCCCCACTCCGAGTCGGGACCCTGGTCGATTCCTCCCCAGCCCTCCAGGTCCGCGGTTCAGCGGAGGAACTCGCCGACCCAAGCCACTGCAGGTACTTTGATGGCTACCCTGTACTGGTATAGGTGCTCCACAGGTAAGGCCTCCTGCTCGGACTCCCCCTGTGTGTAATTCCACGGTTCTGTCCCCTTACGAGCGGACCCCCGTGTCTCCCTTAGGCAGTTACAGCTGCCCCGGTCGCCGTGCTGTAGCAACTCCCCCCTTTCGAGGCTGGATCTACCACTGCACCATACTTTCCACACGAGCCCTAAGACGGCCGTGTGACATGTCTACCACTTTTCCTCCCCAAGAAAAAGGGCGGGTGTGGTCTCCGCAGGGTCTGGGTAAGACCCCCTTCCCTATATGCGTGTAAGGGTCCCGGCCGTGATTGCTCTATGCGAGAAACATAGAGAGAAAAGAGGCTCAGCCAGGCTGGCCCGTTCCCATGTTGGCAAACATTGCCTTGTTCCCCTTCCAGGGTAACTAGAAGGATTCAGATGTTCTTATGGGGCATTGGGGAAGGGTACGTGCAGCCAGGTACAGACGATGCGCGGCACTGGATGAAATCCCTGCCCGCCTCTGTATCGGCGGTTCACGTACACGGTTCAGCGCATGGCAAGATTGTAATGGGTCCCCTAGTGTCGCTTCTCCAACACAACGTGGAGAGAGCGACAGAAGGGGAACGTTTGGTTACGTATGTAACCTCCGTTCCCCGAGGGATGGAACGGCATGTTGTGTCTTTCCTCCGCCATGTCGCTGAACCGAGCCACTGTTGTGGCCGGACCATTTCCGGCTCCTCAGAAAAATCCTGAATGAACTCCCGTATTTGCGCCGCTTAAATACCCGTATGTCCGGGGGCGGGACATGCAAATACCGGCTGCCAACTCTCATTGGCCTTTTTTCATAGATCAGAGGTGGATATCGGCGCTCAAGAAAGACCCCTAGTGTCGCTTCTCCGACACAACGTGGAGAGAGCGACAGAAAGGGAACGGAGGTTACATACGTAACCAAACGTTGTTATGTTGCCAGCAGCCATGCCACCCATCAGATCTTGCCTGTTACCCAATGAAGCTAAGCAGGGTTGAGCCTGATTGGGAGACCTACTGGGGAAACTAAGGTTCCTGCTGGAAGAGGTGTTAGTGAGGCCAGCTGGGGGTGCTCACTCTGTGGTCTGTGTGGGTCCTAAAGCACCAGTATAGAGACTGGGACTGTCCTTCTGATGAGATGTTAAAACGAGGTCCTGATTCTCTGTGGTCATTACAAATTCCAGGGCACATCTCCTAAAAGATTTAGGATGTATTCCTGGTATCCTGGCCAAATTCCCTCATTGGACCTTCTCAATCATGGCCTCCATTAATTGGCATGAGTGTGCGCTATGGCTGCCGTCACATTTTCCAGGTGGATGATGCACATTGATGGTGCACATTGATGGTGGTTGAGGAGAGTCTCTCTATATAAAGCACTTTGAGTGCCCACTGACTTTGTACTTATGGCATAACGCTGTACTTAGTGCTCTTAAAATAGGGCCTTAAATACAGTATGAGGCATAAAATGACAAAACTCAAAGGTTTATAAGAATACAAATGTCACATTGTACATAAAAACAATGTGAAAGAACATTATTCAGAGAACATTCCAATAAATACATAAATAAATAAGTCAAAAGTTTAATGTGAATACAAATGTAAAAGCCCAAAGCTAGGAGCAGTGTGTATTGTCTTTAGAATTGATCATTATAATTATAAAGCAATGTGTTGTGTGTTTGGTTAAGGATGATGAGGATGGCATATGGGCATGAGAACCCAGACACTGGTCATACATAGAGAGGTGAGTGATGATTTCTTATGATTTCTGTTTTGCCTCTGATAGTTGCCTGAAATTGTTTTTAAAATATATTTGCAAAAGAACTCCATAGCTTTGATTGCTGAAATCAACTTCTGCTACACCTAACAAACACTCTTGCTTTAGCAAATCTCCAAACCTTTTCTTCTTCTTCTGTACTAATTTCTGCATCCAAATCACATGAGCTGTATGTCTTTTGCTTTGATCTGTCTTGTTGTTAGGGATGGGCAATACCATTTATTTTATTTTCGATCCGATACCAATAATTTAAAATCCAATATCGTCGATACCAATACCGATACTTCCATTAAATGTATTTTTTTGCGATTTCTTGGAAAAAAATTGGTAATTTAAAATAATATTTTTCGTCATAATTCAACTATTATAATTTTTTCTACATTTGTGAGCCTTAACAGAAAATTATTAGACTTCTGATTTGTTTACCCTTACAAAAATTAACCATGGCTTCACTACAGTAACTATAGTTTAACTATATTTAACTATGTTTCTTACTGGCATGGTGTAGAGTGCACGGCTAAGAACCATGGTATGGTAACTTGATGTTAAATGTGTATTTAAATTAATAGGTGTCTGTGACAGGGCATATAAATTATTTTTGTTTCCCTCCCCCTGTCTCCTCCCAATTCAGGAAGGCGGGGATGACCTGCCGGCAGACGGGGCTTAGGGCACGCCCTCCCCGGGGGATCCCCGGCCTGAGAGTACGAGGGAGGAATGTGACAGGGCGGAGGGCAGGGCCGGGTCGTGATTTTACACACCTGGTCCCTTATCAGGCTAATTAAGCCTCTGAGAGGGATAAAGGCCAACTGCAGATGGTGGTGCGATAGAGAGAGAACGTTTACAGGCAGCTGACCGTCATGTGTGTGTTTGTGTCTTTTGTTTAATTTTCCATTGAACTTCTTTACAGTGGCATTAATGTTCCTTTTATTAGGCTACTATGAAAATTGTTAATAATTTATTATTACTCTAACTACTAATGAATTCATAATATGTAATAAACTGTTAAGCATTATTGCTAATATGAGTGTAGTAATGTTCACGTTAACACGTTATCTTGTATCTGTATAGCCTACACCCAGATAGCAATGAGTCGGCGGGCCGCTGGCGGTGCTCCGGAGGCAGTAGAAGCGGCAGAATGGCGATATTTCCTACCGCCTTCGTTCCGCAGCCGGCAAACGCTATTTTCGAGCGATCTGCCGCCGCTTATTGTGTATATATATAAAAAAAGAGCAATTTTCACAGTTCTGGATTGGGTGAGTATAGTCTGACACTTTTAGCAGGCTTTTTTAGGGGTCTTGATGTTACTTACTGCAGGATAAAGAAAGGGTTCCAGTTGTCAGTGATGCTGGGGTGTCAGTAGTCAGCCTAGGTTTAAGGGGGCTGTGCGGCGCCTTTTTCCACCTTCACGTTCAGATGCTCCTTTCAGGTAACGCGTAACGTTAACCTGGATCGCCTCATCAGTGGCATCCTGGGTTGCCGGGTTCTTCCAGATGGCTCCTGTAGAAAATAAAGATCTGTCATTCCATTTGAATGGCATAAGGTCATACACATCTACTTAAATATAAAAAAAAATATCCAACTTACTTTGAACAATGGTCTTCAGGAACATGTTCCTAAAACATGCTTTATCCCCTACACCAGACCAGGTTGTATCGATGGAAAGGTGATTAGAGAAGATACTCTGAAGCATTCGCCACACGGTTGTCTTTAGGTCCCTCCCACATTTGATTGCCAAAAACCGAAGCTGAAAATACAAAAAAAAGTGTTACAAATTACATTTCTCTGAAGCTTCTCATAAATTTAAAATGTGACAGGCTGTGGATTCAGACTGTAGAATATGCAGTGTACAATCTTAATTTTACTTTTTAGATTACCCTATGGCATTATAAACGAAATCGGCACACTTACAAATCGTTGCTGGAGCTTTTATCCTGCCTCAAACTGTTGTCAAGCAACGGCAAACTCTCCAAGACGTCGCAGCATTAGGGTCTGATCTGCACCTACAGGGGTTCCCAGAATAAAAGAATCAAGTAGTCAGTCCTGGTCCTTCAACTACTAAACTATGACATTTATATCTAGGTCTACTACATGTACAGGTGGCCCCAGTGGGAATTAAACCAACAACCACAGGAGTTGTTTGCAAGTTGTACCTGATTGCCCAGTGTGAGCAAACGTCTTCAACATTGTCCCAACTTGCTTCACCTGCTCTATAAGTGAGCCGCTGTCACCTGGGAAGTAACAATATATTGATTAGCAATACACTAAATATAATAGTAATATAATATAACCACAATTATCATACCAGTAACTTTCCCTGTAATTTCTATCCACAGTATGTTATGCATGGCATACAAGTTCATAATGAAGGACCCTTATGAGAACATCAATTAAATTTCATTTTTTTTCTTTGAAGCAGAATATTTGTTTGTAAAAGGGGAGGAAAAAGAAAATAATGAAATATTGGTATACAGATTTTGGTTGATATATCATACTGTACAGTGAAATTTGCTATTGTTATATCCCTACTCACCTGAAGGACGGATAGATCAGGCAAATCTCCAGTCAGGCTTTTGTAGAGTGTGCTCCTTTGTAGACGCGCAAGTAAACCGGAAACAGATAAAACTTTCATGAGTGGGAAGTGGCATATCCACAGGTATTTTAATTCAAACATGCAACATATTGTAATAAATCTACAATATTCAGCCTTTACCTTACACCCTAGGTTGTCGCTCTACACTTTTATTATATTAAATACTTATTTATATAGCTTGCTCACTGTATAATCATGATAGCCTAATACTTATAACACAAGATTGCATCTTAAACGAATGACTGAGTTGAAAACTTGAATAAGAATGCATTTTACCCGGAGGGGACAAGCTAGGGTAACTTACCTGCCTACAATAACTGTTTTCATTTGATTTGAGTTACATTAAACATGAATAACCTTAGCCGAGTCCCCAGGAACATCGGGCTATTAAATTAACAAGCCTATAACTGCGGTCTTATCAATTCTAGCTTCACCAGACACTCAAACTGTGAGGTTTCTCTGCTTTTCTCATGGACCTATAACACAATGCCCTGACAGTGACTTCACCTGTGCCCTGATCTTTATTAGAAACTGAGAGGAGAGCAAGTTAATACAATTGATATTACAATTATCACAAAAATTAACAGTCTGCTTTAAAACTAAGAAAAAACAAGCTTCTATACTAACGTTACATTAAAAATGAACACGTGGCGAACTAGCTTAGCCGCTATCTGCCGGCACACCGCATTAGATTAAAATACTTACCCTTGTAGTTGTGCAGATAACTCGATATGTAGAGTTTAAAGCCCTTGTCCCTCTTGCTTGTCGGAGCAGGGGACCAGGCATCAACAATGCGATGAACATCGCTGATGCTTATTTTCGGAAGAGCCTGGAGACATCGTGTAAAAACAGACATTTTGGGCGACGCGCAAGTAAACCGGAAACAGATATCTGGCGACAGCGGAACTTCACAGTTCACGGTCTTTTTATTTTGTTATTTTTATTGCATTAAACATATATATACATAGAATAACATAGTTCACAGTCTTTGTAATGTGTTTTAGCAATACATTTTTAACATTTATAATGCGTTTAGATTTTTTTTTATTGCCTATACAGGGACTTTAACACTTTCTTAAACATTTGTACAGGTCATAATTGCAAATGAATCCCTTACCGGCAAAAGGTAAAATAACTAAAAAAAATTGAGGTTGGAAAAAATGTAGACATAAACTAAATTTCTGCGCAACTGTGAAACCAGAGGATAATTTAGCTTTTTCATTGAGTTTATTCTTCATGTCAAAACGGGGATTTTCATGTTTATGATAGATATCACCATGGTGCAAATTAAAAAAAAAAAATAAAGTATACCCGAGATTTTGGCCATGTTGCAGATGTCTTTCACTGTTCACTGATAGTCAGGCATTGGTGAAAAGTCTAAATTGTTCATACCATGAATTAAATATCTATTTTAAAACCTAATCAGAATCATAAAGATATTTATTGCCAAGTAAGTTTTACAAAAGGAATTCTTTTTGGTTTATTGGTGCATGTCTCAAATGCGCATCAATCAAAGAATAAAATAAGTGCATAAAATAATTCAATATATTTTACATATATTACTGTATAATCGCTTCAGAGTTTCAAAGTAATTTAAATGCAATTTCCTAAACCTTACCTTATCATGGAATCAAGAGTCAAGACTATGTTATAAACCCTAATGGCTTTGGAGCAAAAAATAATAATAGCCAACGTGGCTGGTCGATTTTGAGAGTCTAAGCTGTCCTTGTATTTCAAAGCGGCTTGCCACCAGCCGGCCGCGGTCGATTGCCGCGAGGCAACCGCCAGAGAAAATGAAGCAGGCGGCCCGCCAGCGTTTCGCAGGCGGCATCTCGCAAGAAATGGGAGTGACGAATTCGGCGGCAAACGTTTCATCCCCGCCAGTGGCACGCACCTATAGCCGACAGCTTAGGGTCGGCGGCAAAAAGAAGCCGTGCGGACATTTTTTGCTATCTGGGCATAAGAAGCCTACACATTATCTGTATAGCCTACATAAGAAGGAATGGTTATTTGTTTTATTTGTGTACTATTATGTGCTTTTCTGTGTATAGTGAAATTGTTTTCCTACTTCAAAATATAAATTCAAATGATTTATGACCTCAAATGAAATATATATAGAAAAAGGCACCACCGTCAGCAGTAAAAGGCAAAAAAAGAGCATAAAAAACTAGCAGGGGTGCAATGACGTTCAGTATTTTCCCAAAGCTTAATTGTACAAGTTAAATTTAAATATAAATATATATATACATATATTTACGTTTAGCAGGGAAATACATTTACAGTGAAAATTATGGTTACTCGATATTTTGGTGTGAGGATCGATATTTTTGATACAACAACAGTATTGGAAGTATAAATACTTTAGGATCGATCCGCCCATCCCTATTTGTTGTTGTAGTTGTTTAAATGTATGTTTTTTTCTGTTTCACACACCCATGAAATGGACATTCACTTAATTCTTACAGACATTCACATTTTTTCTGACTCCGCCAGCCAAGTTTGCTGCGTGGTTGCTGCGGACAGTGCAGCTGCAGATCTGACAGAGGGATTGTGATGTGTGGTGGCTGCTGTCATTGTGTGTTTTCCCGTTCACCACTTGAGGTCCTGGAGTTTGCACTCGTCTTGGCTTTATGGCATGGGAGATGCAGGACGACGCAGGTTGCTTGATGGCCCAATTCCATGAGGGACTACCCTGGTCATGTCATTTTCCCCTACTGCTCATTTTGTTTACTGTTGGTTCAGACACGTGCTGAACCCTAATTTCACTCTGAACTATAGTTCCCCTTATGTCGCTCTCTCCACGTTGTGTCAGCGAAGCGACACTAGGGGTCTCTCTTGAGCGCCGATATACACCTCTGATCTATGAAAAAGGCCAATGAGAAGTTGGCAGCCGGTATTTGCATATCCCGCCCCCGGACATACGGGTATTTAAGCGGGGCAAATTCGGGAGTTCATTCAGAACATTTCTTCTGAGCCGATGGTCGTGCATGCAGTCTGCTGCGAGTTACACACCAAGTTCCTGTTTAAATCCTCTGACGCTCTGCATGCTGTTAAACTTTATGGCGCACAACAGCGGTTTTCTCCTTCATGCACGGCTGTGCATTCTTGCCCCTGGGTGCTTCGACAGTGCTGCAGGAACTGCACTCAAACAGGCGATGGCCACCCCCACGTGGTCCAGAAACGCAACACATGGACAGGACCTGGTCGCAGTACAGGAGGCAGACAAAGCACGCTTTCTCAAAACGCCCCCGTCTCCCAGCTCCGTCCATTCGGCGACACCACTTGACGACTCCGCCCAGCAGTCCTCAGTGGTGAAGAAACAGACGGAGGCTATTTCACACATCTTGCCCTGCCGCAAACCTGCCGCCAGGGGCCATGCCCTGTCTGCTCGCCGAGGGCGTCCTCCTGCGGCTTTCAAGAAAGAAAGAATGTGGTGCTCTGCCTCAACTAACAAAGAGAGTGGGCCCAGCTCTCAGCCCCAGTGTCGAGCACCCTGCAGAAGTTGGACGCCCTTCGTCTCACGGACCCCCTCGAGGACCCGGAAGGCTCCCAGGCGCTCCTGAGATGACCGACCCAGAGACCGGTAAGACCGCTCCGTTCCCCGGTGGAGGGCCGGGAGGAGAATCTTTTGTTAAATTCATTACATTCTATAGAGCTATTTCCTTTTTTGTCTCTGGGTCACCTGGCCCGCAAATGCCGTTCTCACGGCACTCTGCTTTCAGGCCTCAACAGTTTCCTGGACGCGGTGTCCCCGCCTTAAGCCCCACGACTGTTCCCCAGCCAGCCGGTTCAGACGAGCTCAGAGGATGCCAACACCAGACCTCCTCTTCAGTCACGAACCTGTCCCCTGCCGGGTGCGCTGAGCAAGGTAAGTGCTTTGAGTCTATTCTCAGCACCAGAGCCTCGGGCCGCTTCACTGCCTCCCAACGCTGCATTACCTGTTCCGCGAAGCCCCGCCGGTACGTCCAAAATACTCGTCCCCTTGGTGCCCCTAGCACGGAGTTTAGAGGTGTGGCTTTCACTGCCCAGCCCGTCACGCTGGCTGCACCGGACCATTCGACTCGGTTATGCAATTCAGTTTGCCAGGCCTCCGCCCCCCTTCGTGGGCGTTCTTTTTGCAGCAGTACACGGCGAACATGCCCAGTCCCTGCGAGAAGAAATTGCCTCCCTTCTAATCAAGGACGCGATAGAGCCTGTCCCTCCAACCGGAGAGAAGAAGGGTTTCTACAGCTCTTACTTCGTTGTACCCAAGAAAGGCGGCGGCTTACGACCAATCTTGGACCTGCGAGTTTTCAATCGGACCCTGCCCAAACTCCCGTTCAAAATGCTCACCCAGAAACAAATTCTATCTGGCGTCCGGCATCTAGATTGGTTCGCAGCGGTAGACCTGAGGGACGCGTACTTCCACGTCTTGACTCGCCCTCGACATTGACACTTTCTACGGTTCGCGTTCGACGGCCAGGCATATCAGTACAAAGTCCTCCCCTTCGGCCTGTCTCTGTCCCCTCACGTCTTCACGAAAGTCGCAGAGGCAGCTCTTGCGACTGGCTCATCCTGGCCCCCTCGCGAGAGTTACTATGTGCGCACAGAGACCGGGTGCTCAGGCACCTCAGCCGTTGGGGCTTCAGGTCAACTGGGAAAAGAGCAAGCTCACCCCGGTTCAGAGCATCTTTTTTCTCGGTTTGGAGTTAGACTCAGTCTCAATGACAGCATGTCTCTCCAACGAGTGTGCTCAGTCGGTGCTGAAATACCTTGCTTCCTTCAAGCCAGGTACCGTGGTCCCTCTAAAACGATTCCAACAGCTCCTGGGGCATATGGCATCCTCCGTGGCGGCCACGCCGCTGGGGTTGATGCATATGAGACCCCTTCAGCACTGGCTCCAGACTCGAGTCCCGAGACGAGCATGGCGCCGCGGCACGCACAATGTGTAAGTTACCACCGTTTGCCGCCAAACCCTAGACAGACCTGCTTTTCACGGGCAGAAGTACCCTTGCAGCAGGTATTCTGACGCGTTCTGGTCACAACCGACGCCTCCAAATTGGGTTGGGGCGCCGTGTGCAACGGGCACGCAGCCGCAGGCCATTGGAACCGGGCCCCGCTGTGTTGGCACATCAACTGCCTAGAGCTGCTGGCTGTTTTCTTTGCCCTGAGGAAGTTTCTCCCATTAATTCGAGACAAACATGTCCTAGTCAGGACAAACAGCACCACAGTGGTAGCCTACATAAATCGCCAAGGTGGCATACGCTCCCTCCACATGTCACAGCTCACCCGTCGTCTGCTCCTTTGGAGTCAGCAGCGACTCAAGTCACTGCGCACCACTCACATCCCCGGCAACCTCAATGTGATAGCGGACGCGCTGTCAAGACAAAGCTTGCCTGGCGGAGAGTGGAGACTCCACCCCCAGTCGGTCCAGCTGATCTGGGACCGGTTTGGCAAGGCCCAGGTAGACCTGTTTGCCTCCCAAGAAACCTCCCACTGCCCGCTCTGGTATTCCCGGACAGAGGCTCCCCTCGGGACAGATGCTTTGGCACACAGCTGGCCCGTGGGGCTGCGCAAGTACGCATTTCCCCCAGTGAGCCTTCTTGCACAGGTGCTATGCAAGGTCAGGGAGGACGAAGAGCAAGTAATTCTGGTGGCCCCCTACTGGCCCACCCGGACTTGGTTATCGGACCTCACGCTCCTCACGACAACCCCTCCCTGGCGAATACCCCTGAGGAATGACCTTCTTTCTCAGGCACGCTCTGGCACCCACACCCAGACCTCTGGAACCTCCACGTCTGGCCCCTGTCCGGGATGTGGAAGATCTAGCCGGCCTACCACTGACCGTCATAGATACTATCAACCAAGCCAGAGCCCCCTCGACCAGGCATCTTTACGCCCTAAAGTGGTGTCTGTTCGCAAACTGGTGTTCTTCCCGAGCTGAAGACCCACAGAAGTGCGCGGTTAGGTCAGTGCTCATGTTTCTACAGGAGAGGCTGGAGAGGAGGCTGTCCCCCTCCACCATCAAGGTGTATGTCACCGCCATCGCGGCTCACCACGACACAATAGACGGCAAGTCTCTTGGTAAGCATGACTTAATTGTCAGGTTCCTAAAAGGTGCCCGGAGGCTAACTCCTTCCCGGCCTAACCTGTTCCCCTCCTGGGATCTCTCGATCGTCCTCACGGGCCTCCAGAGACCCCCCTTCGAGCCGCTAGATTCAGCTGGACTTAGGGCCCTCTCTCTCAAGACTGCCCTGCTGATTGCGCTCGCCTCCATCAAGAGGGTCGGGGACCTGCAAGCGTTCTCTGTTAGCGACACTTGCCTGGAGTTCGGTCCGGCAGACACATACGTGATCCTAAGACCATGACTGGGCTATGTGCACAAGGTTCTTACCACACCCTTCAGAGATCAGGTAGTGAACCTGCAAGCGCTGCCCCGGGAGGAGGCAGACCCAGCCCTTTCGTTGCTGTGTCCGGTACGTGCTTTGTGTATCTATCTGGACCGCACGCAGAGCACTAGACGCTCTGAGCATCTCTTTGTCTGCTTCGGGGGACAGCAGAAAGGGAACGCTGTCTCCAAACAGAGGCTTGCCCACTGGGTTGTCGACGCCATTTCATTGGCTTTTCACACTCAGGCCGTGCCCCCCCCTTGCGGGTCCGAGCTCACTCCACCAGGGGTGTTGTGTCCTCGTGGGCACTGGCCAGGGGCACCTCCCTAGCAGACATCTGCAGAGCAGCAGGGTGGGCAACACCTAACACCTTTTCGAGATTTTACAATCTCCGAGTTGAGTCAGTATCGTCCCGTGTTTTCTCAGGTCCGAGCCCGTAGAACTCGGTAACTCGCTGATGGTCTGGCCGGGTGAATCGCTTGCGCCTGGTGCCCTTTCCCTCAGCCGAGGTAAAATAGTGTGCCTCCGTTTCCAGGAGATCCCAACTTCGGGTCCCTGGTTGACTCCTCCCTAGCCCTTTTTGGGTCCGCAGTTCAGCGGAGGAACTCGCCGACCCAAGCCTGTACTGTCCCCTCACGAGCGGACCCCCGTGTCTCCCTTAGGCAGTTACAGCTGCTTCGGTCACCGTGCTGTAAGCTTCCCCCTCTACGAGGCTGGATCTACCACCACACCAACTTTCCCACATAGGTCCTAAACAGTCCATGTGATGTATTTGCCACTCTTTGCCTCCCCTGCAGGGTAGGTGTGGCCTCCGCAGGGTCTTCTCCCCCTGAAAGAAGGGCTAAGACCCCCTTCCCTCAATGCATGTAAGGGCCCCGGCCGTAGTTGCTCTACGCGAGAAACATAGAGAGAAAAGAGGCCCTGCCAGACTGGCCCGTTCCCAGGTTGGCAGCCATCATCTTGTTCCCCCCTCCAGGGTAACCAGAAGGACTCTGATGGCTTGAATGGGGCATTGGGGAAGGGTACGTGCAGTCTGATACAGCTGGTCGCCGTTGCACGTAAGAATACCTGCCTGCTCCTGTATCAGCAGTTCACGTACACGGCTCAACGCATGGCACGTTTAAAAGTGGACCCCTAGTGTCGCTTCTCTGACACAACGTGGCGAGAGCGACAGAAGGGGAACGTCTAGGTTACGTATGTAACCTCCATTCCCCAATGGAGGGAACGAGACGTTGTGTCTTCCCTGCCACGTCGCTGAGCCGAGCCACTGTTGTGGCCGGATCATTTCCGGCTCCTCAGAAAAATCCTGAATGAACTCCCGTATTTGCCCCGCTTAAATACCCGTATGTCCGGGGGCGGGATATGCAAATACCGGCTGCCAACTTCTCATTGGCCTTTTTTCATAGATCAGAGGTGTATATCGGCGCTCAAGAGAGACCCCAAGTGTCACTTCTCTGACACAACGTCTCGTTCCCTCCATCGGGGAACAGAGGTTACATACGTAACCTAGACGTATTGACTCTATAGCATGGTGTTTGATGTGTATGCTGAATTTTTTTTTTTTTATGTATATATGTTTGCTGTTGCTTGTAAAGCACTTTGAATACAAATGAAACTAAATAAATTAAAATGGTTATTATCTTTATTATTATTATTAAATCGAGGCACACCAAGTATTTGTGCTATGGACATGGATGTATAATCGACCAGATTATTGAAGAAACGGTTATGAATTTTGTAAGCGATCAGGCATACAATGTTCACACATGGATGAAATATTTCCCAAGTCATCACATTAATAACTCTGGATCTGGATGCTATAGAGATTTGGGGGAGTGCTCATTTGACAGGCTAGGAAGCGGCCATCCAGTAACAAGCTAATATCTTCCTAGTCATACCCTAGCAACCTTTCATATCACACTAGCATCCGTAGAGAAAATTGACCACCAGCTAAATCTCTGCACCAGAATATCGCAGGGTCATGGGGTGGGCTCTTTTAACATGTGATAGTGTAATAAGGCCATTAGTGGGACGTTGAGGCAACGAGTTTTGCCAAAGCAAGCATGACTTACTTACTTTCTTCTGAAAGTTTACCTATTTAGTAATGTATGTGTGCTTCATGTATAAGTAAATCCCAGAATGCACAAAATATACCAGTCTAATTAAAAAATAGACTATTTTACTATAAATGTAGATGTGCTAAGTATTTTTATGTTTAAGTATCGCATCACTATATTCCTGTGAAACTGTGACAGCTGAGCCATGGTGATAGTACTTTATGTCTTTCATTATACATTAAAAATTGTAATCCTTACCTGGGTAGCTCAGCGAGTAAAGACGAAATAAGCAAGTTTGAATACAGGGCATGCTAAGTGACTCCAGTCAGGCTTCCTAAGCAACCAATTGGCCTGGTTGCTATGGTGGGTAGAGTCAGGTTGGGGTAACCTCCTCATGTTCTCTCGGTGGGGTGAGTGTTGAGTTGTGCATGGATGCCACAGAGAATAGCGTGAGGTCTCCGCGGTAACAAGCACAACAAGCCACGTGATAAAATGTGGGGATTGTCTAAGACACAGAGGCAACAGAGATTCTACCTCCGCCACCTGGATTGAGGTGAGTCACTACACCACCACAAGGACTTAGAGCGCATTGGGTATTGGGCATTCCGAATTGGGGAGAAAAAAAATTATAAAATAAAACTGTAATCCTGCTAATAATCTGCATTTTTTTTGAAAATTATTTTACATTTTACAAAATTTATTATATATTATAGTGTCTGTAATAGCATACAGTGGCCTTTTTTGCATCCTCCAAATTACATAACATAATTCCAAGAATTGTTTTACTTCCCAAAATTGAATGTTTCACAGAAAATATATTTCAGTAAATATACAGGGAATAGTTCAACTCAAAATGAATAATCTGTCAGTATTTACTCACACTTATGTCATTCCAAACCCATTTGTCTTTTTTTTTTTTTTTGTGGTACACTACATTATATATTTTAAATAATGTTGCTGGTTTCTAATAACAGTTGATGGTAACTCACTTTAAAGCTTAAAAAGCACCCAGAAGTGTCATAAAAATAGTTGGAATGAATCATATTCCAAGACTTCTGAAGACTTTTGATAACTTTGCATGATGAACAGACTAAACAGACTGAAATATAAGTTGTCATTCACTCCCAAATCTACAGAAGCTCAAAGAGGCCTAGTGTTAGTATTATTTTTCTGTCTCGTTTTCTCGTGATCTCGACATAACAAAGGTTGTTTCCTCGTGATCATGACATAATTTTCTTGTGATCTCGACATAACAAAGGTTGTTTTCTCGTGATCATGACTAATTTTCTTGTGATCTCGGCATAACAAAAAGTTATTTTCAATAAGGCTATCTGGAGGCAACAGCTAAACGCACCGTTGCATAAAGGATGACCGAATACGTCATTACTTTGATCAAGGACTCACTCAAGCTGAAATAGCTGTACGTCTCAACTTTTTTGTGGACAATACAGTGACCCTGAAAGTTTGGTTGATTTCATTGCCAGCCAACTTGGGGGACCATGACGTCTGCATGACTCCGGTCATGCCAGCCACGATTTAGATCCGAGTGCTCGCATATTGCAGTGATGACGGTACTTTGCGGAAAGCACAAAAAGACGAGCTTCTTGACTCCTGTTGAGTGCAGAAGAAAGCGAGTCTTACTATATTGATGAAAAAGCATATATTAAGTGTTTGTGACTTGCTGCCTGGTGTTTATTAATATGTTTAATTTAGCCTATGTGAAAGGTGTATGGTTTAGAAGACTCTTGGATAGGGCAGGTGAATATATTATAACCAAAGTGTACTGAATTAACATAAATTTACATTTACATATTACATATAATACATTTTACTTTTCTGCCAAGGATCTCTCATTGTCCTTCATACCTTGTAATAAACTTTGAATTGTAAATCATGTTGGTCAATTAAAACTCTATAGTTTTTTGAGAAAATTAAAGACAAAAACAACTTTTTTCTATGTCAAGATCACAAGAAAAAGTCATGATCACGAGAAAACGAGACAAAAAAATTATAATAACGCAAGGCCTCTTTGACCTTCCATACAAATCAAATAATTGATCAGCTCATGTATAAAAATCCCAAATGTTAATGTATGGAAATCAGCAATCACAACATATATATATTTTAATATATCCTTTTGTGTCCCACAGAAGAAAGTCAAATAGGGATTTAACCCTCTGGGGCCTGTTTTGGGCCCTGGAGAAGTTTTGACATGCCTTGACATTTGTGCTTTTTTCAGTTGCTTAAAAACATATTAATGCTAAAGTCTGATAACACTGTATTCATCACAAACTGGGCTACAATAATATCTGAGCAACATGTGTGTACATGTTTGTATTTTTGAGAAAATAACGTTTATGCGTGTTTTTTGAAAAAACAAAAATTTTAAGTCACTGAAATAAGGCCATATAACAGATACTAAACATTTGTCCACAAGACTTTTGAGAACTGGATCTTGTAGCCTAGAGTTTTTGCTACAAAATGATGTGAAAACCATCCTGATCGCTAATTCATACAAAATAATATAGTAATTGAACTTTTGTAAGACAAGTTTAGTGTTGAATGGTAATATGAGAGGAGGTGTGAACTATCACAAATATTTATGTGATTCACACCTGAGGAAACAAAGACCCCTTCTCTGGGCCCATCAATGAGGAATGTGACAAAGAGAATGAATGTAAGGAGACTTAATGATCAAAATCAAGTTTTAAGTTAAAAGAAGTAATCTGACAGTAGTAACTGTTTCTTTACATAAAGACTTTTATTAATTTTAGACCTACACTACCGTTAAAAGAAGTCTGTTCTGCTCACCAAGACTGCATTTATTTGATTGAAAATACAGATAAAACATTGTGTGAACTCATTTTACAATTTAAAAGAAGTTTTCTATTTGAATATATTGTAAAATGCAATTTGTGATCAAAGCTGAATTTTCAGCATCATTACAGCAGTCTTCAGTGTCATATGATCATTCAGAAATCATTATAATATGCTGATTTTCTAATATGGGCATATTTAAAGTGAGTTTTACTCATTTAACCTGAACACATATTTGCAAGCACAAGCTTTGTTGATGATAACGAGGCAGCATAAACACGTTAAAATATAATCTAAACATTCATATTATTTTTATATCATATTACATATCATATTTATATCATACAGCATACAATGTAAATGCCTGCTTTAGCCGAAACAGCATTTAAATGTAACTAAAACTTGCCTATTCGGACATATTTCAAATGTCAATACTTTGAATCCTGTCTGGAAATAGTCCCACTAGTAAAATATGTACGTTTATATAAAATAGCATGTCTGCTAATGAAAACTAAAGGACTTACTCGTCTGAAATTGTATCCTCTGCTGGATCAAGTCTCTCTTCAAAATACAAATGTTCATCTGAGTCCCGCTCTTCTTCTGAGGAAAATGTTAACTCATCCTTACATCCAGAAACACACAGAAAAGTTTAGTTGTGTTGTGTTTACATCAAATCTCGCAATCGGGGGCGTGTACCATTTGCCTTGATCGTCTCAGTACATTAGCGTATGAATGGCGCTCTCTGCTGGTGGGTGGGATCACATTACAGATAATGAAGCTGAGCCAGGAAAACCGTACATCGCTTTGTTTCATACAGATTACGTTGCAGGAGAATATTTGTTTTAAATTTTAATTGTTTTATTTAAAAGTAGACATTTTAAGCTTTATTTAGACATATGTTTCATGTTTGTGTGATAAGTATTCACAGAGTTTCAGTTCATTTTTGTGACGTGTTTCAGAAATATGCTCGTGAACACAGACGGCTGAAAGCGCACCCTTTAGATTTACTTTATTTTACAAGAGGACAAGATTTTGTTGTTATTGTGAGTGAACACAAATAAAAGTAGACCCTTTATAGTCTCTAATGATGTCTTACACTTATCTGTATACCCAAAAATGACGGAGTATTTTGTTCCATGCGAGAGCCCCACGAATGAAGTGTGGGCGCTGACTCCCGGAAGTAAGCGAGGCGAGCGCGAAGCATTTTGTCCGAAAGCAGATAGCAATGCTCGCACACCCAACGCGAGAGCAGCATGCTCTTTCCCCAGACAAACAAAACAAAACTGATGCATCATTTGTCTTGACTTTCTGTCATATATATATATATATATATATATATATATATATATATATATATATATATATATATATATATATATATATTGTTTTTCCCTTTTTTTCTTTTGAAAGCAAGAAAGAGAATAGAAAAAAGGTTCACTGCTTTAAACTGATAGTTGCCCTGACTTATGCCACTGGCTAGTGCAGTGGATATAAGTCTGAAGGGCACAGACTGGACACAGTCTGTGAAGTCCTTCCTGCTCCGGCGTTTTAAACGGCATGGAGCAGAAGGCTTTGAGAGTGACCGGATGTAAGGTCAAGAAAGGAACCTTAGTCAGGGTGAGGGTGCAAAATTGCTTTAGCCATTCCTGGGGCAAAATCTAAGCAGGCTGGCAAAACAGACAGAGCCTGTTGATCCCCAATTCTTTTTAGAGAGGTGATTTCCATACAATAAACCATCCTGAGAGTCAGAAGTTTATCAGACGCTGACTTTAGAGGTTTGAAGGGGGTCTCAACCAAACCCTCAAGGACTATTGCTAAGTCCCATGAAGGGACCTCAGTCGCACAGCTCCACGAATGAAGCGAGCAAGTAGAGGATGTCCGCCCAACGGCACCCTGTCAATCAAGACGTGGCAAGCCGAAATGGCGGCCACATAGACCCTGAGAGTGGCGGGGCATGTGCCTGCTGACAATTTTTCCTGCAGAAAGTCCATAACTGAAGCAATCTGGCAGTTAACTGGATCTGCATTATGTGTACTGCACCTTCTTTCAAAGACACCCCATTAATTGGAGTAACTTCTTCTGGTAGAGGTAGCCCTAGCACCTAGAATGGTCTTGATAACTTCAGGTGAAAACCTATTTCCCTCAGTTGGTACCCATCAGGGGCCAAACATGAAGGTTCCACAGATTGAGCCGGGGATGAAATATTGTCCCCTGCGCCTGAGACAGAAGGTCCCTCCTGTCCGGAATCGCCCAAGGCGAGCCATCGAGGAGAGACCTTATCTCCGAGAACCATACCCTGTTCGGCCAGTGCGGTGCTATCATTAATAGGCAGGACCCTTGGTGGCGAACTCTGGCTAAGACTCCCGGGAGCAGAGAAACCGGGGGGAAGCGTACAGGCGCATTCTGGGCCATGTATGTGCCATCGCGTCCAGACCCAGGGGGGGCTGGGTGACTCAGAGAGAAGTAGAAGGGACATTGCGCTGTCTGCTGGGAGGCAAAGAGGTCCACTTCTGCTCTTGTAAAATCTCAACCAGATTTGTTCCACTAACTCAAGGTGGAGTTTCCACTCCCCCGTCGGTATTTTCTGTCTGGACAGTAAATCTGCTCCCATTCAGGCATTCAGGGATATAAGATGCTCTGATTAACATGAGCTTGCCCTGGGCCCAAAGGAGAATCTGCCATGCCAGTCTGTTGAGCTGGCGTGACTGTAGATCTCCTTGATGGTTTATGTAAGATACTACTGCTGTGTTGTCCACCCGCACCAAGACATGGCAGCCTCTGGAGAAAGTATTTCAGGGCCAGAAATACAGTGATCAACTCGATACAGCTAATGTGAAAATCGAGCTGACGACCCTCCCATTCCCCTTGAGCTGAACGACCACTTAAGGCCGCTACCCAGCCCGTCAGGGAGGCGCCTGTCGTTAGCAACCTGCGACGACAAGACGCACATAGAGTGGGACCCTAGGTAAGAAACCGGGGTCTGAACCACATAGAAAGGGAACGAAGAGCGCAGCGCGTAACCCTTATTTGCCTTAGGGGACTGGCCCTTCGATGAAATCCCCTGGCTTTAACCACAGCTGAAACGGTCTCATGTGCAGAAGGCCCAAAGGGATCACCGTGGACACAGACGCCATGAGACCTAGTATTTGTTGATACTGACGAACAGTGCAACCTTGACCTAGCCTGACTTTGCTCAGGGTGTTCTGAATGGACATGATTCGAGCGGGAGACAATTGTGCCCGCATCGTGATCGAATTCCATATAACCCCAGATAGGTAATTTTCTGAGTGGGAAAGAGAGCGCTCTTTTTGAACAGGTTACCGAATGGGGTATTGTATTTACGTGTTAAAAATAAAGAAAAAAAAGTGTTACCCCAGTCTTTACGAGGGGGAACACGATTCGCCACGCTTTGTTTTTGAGCCTCCCATCTAGAAGGACCAGGGCGGGGCTGAGTGGCCGACGGCCCCTCCCCCTGAGTGTGGCGAGGCAGGAATTGCCCGAAGGCTTCCTCATGACTTTTTGCCTCCTGGAACCTGGTGATAACTATATTCATAGCATCACCAAATAAACCAGAAGGCGAAACAGGGGCTTTAGGAAGGAAAGTTTTTGTCCTTGTCTCTGATGCCCGATAGGTTAAGCCATAAGTGTCTCTACGTGCTGACTAAAGCATACAAAGACCGGCCAATGGTGCGGGCCGTCTACTAGGTTGTGCAGAGACAGACCCGTGGTTCGACGAAGCTCAGAGAAAGCCTCTTCGTCGACCATGGTGCATACACTCAGGTCTTTCAACAGATTAGTCTAGTGCGCCTTTAACACTGCCATAGTGTTATTGGATGCTGGGTTGTCACTGGATGAGTGCGAAACGCAGGCCAATATTATGCTGGTTGGATGTGGTGGAGTTCAGGTTGCGCCAACGTGTACATACCAGCTGAAGATGAGAGTGCATGAGTATGAAGTCAGTGTACCTATGCTGGTTGTAACAGGACAACGGGATGAGTTAATACTCGGCACCAACGTCCTTAAGTTTACCTTGAGCCAGTTTAAGCAGAACCCCACATACTGGCGTGTTGTGAATTGGCCGGATTCAACAAAAGATGCTGGAGTTGAACAGTTCCTTAATGTACTTTCTGGTCTTAACAGATGGAGAGGCAATGAGATGCCTGACATCACTGGAACTGCCAGATTAGTTCAAGCTGTCACGTTGCTGCCAAAGCAGGAGCACATGGTGTGGGCTAAGCTCCCTCCTACAACACCTATTTCAGAGGGCAGTGCAGTGCTGATTGAACCAACTAAGTCACCAACCCATAAGAAGGACGTCATCAACGGACGCGTGGTGGTTTCCATGACCGCTGATAGATGGGTGCCAGTTAGGATGCTAACCCGTATGACAAGCCCATCACTCTGAAGAAAAATTCTAAAGTAGTCAACGTTTCTCCTTGTGTGGCATTGGAAGATTTGAAAATTGATGCAGAGCAAACTTTCGAGACCGGATCACCCGACCCAGACTTCCATAACATCTAGCAGAAGATGGGATTGAGTGACTTGGACATTGACTCATGTGAAGTGTCACTTCAATGGAAAAGTCAGTAATTGTACTTGGTCCAGAAGTATTAACAGGTATTCTCAAAGGACAAGCTAGACTGCGGGAGAGCAAAATACTTTGTGCATCATATCCATCTGTTTGACAACCTGCCTTTCCATTTACATTTACATTTACATTTATGCATTTGGCAGACGCTTTTATCCAAAGCGACTTACAGAGCCCTTCTTACAGGGACAATCCCCCCGGAGCAACCTGGAGTTAAGTGCCTTGCTCAAGGACACAATGGTGGTGGTTGTGGGGATCGAACCAGCGTCCTTCTGATTACCAGTTTACCAGTTATGTGGTTTAGACCACTACACCACACACCACTCCACTCCGTTTGCCTTATCGGCGTGTGCCGCCAGGGCACTATCAGAAGTTATGGCAAGTGCTGTCAGATATGGAAGAGCGTGACATCATTCGTAAATCCAGCAGTGAGTGGGCCTCTCCCTTGGTTCTCGTGTGGAAGAAGAGTGGCGACCTCCGTATCTGCGTTGATTACTAAATTCTCAGTTCTCACACACTATAAAAGATGCACACCCTCTTCCACATCAAGCCGATTGTCTTGCTGCTCTGGGAGGGAATGCATTGTTCAGCGCAATGGACCTCACATCTGTCTTCTACAACATCTCCATGTGTGAGGAAGACAAGGAACTTAAGCATTTACCACACCTCTAGGGCTCTACGAGTTCAATCGTCTTCCGCAGGGATTCTGCAATAGTCCAGCGAGTTTCATGTGGCTTATGATGAGTATATTTGATGACCAAAACTACCTTACCCTGCTGTGTTACTTGGATGATCTCCTAGTGGTAGCTCCCAATGAAGAAGAGGCCCTGGAGAGGTTGGAGATGGTCTTCGAGAGATTGAGTACTCACGGGTTGAAGATTGCACCTAATGCTACCTCCTAAGATGGAGCGTCAGGTTCCTCGGCCATGTTGTGAATGAGAATGGAGTCAATTTGTCATGATCCTGACAATATTGCAGCCATTACGTCTGTCACTGAAAAGGATCTCATGATGGATGATGGGATCTCACCTTCCCAAAGAAAGATCAAGTCCTTTTTGGGTATGGTCATGTATTACCATCGGTTCATCCCTAACTGTTCCAGCATTGCTAAACCGCTCTTCACGCTAACTGCCGCGGCCAAAGGTAAAAAGGGCTACTCAAAGGGTGGTGCTGCTTTCAGGAAACTCATTTACATTTACATTTATGCATTTGGCAGACGCTTTTATCCAAAGCGACTTACAGTGCATTTATTACAGGGACAATTCCCCTGGAGCAACCTGGAGTTAAGTGTCTTGCTCAAGGACACAATGGTGCTGGCCATGGGGTTAGAACCTGTGACCTTCTGATTAACAGCCCTGTGCTTTAGCCACTACGCCACCACCACTCCAACTCAGCCTGTCTGATTGGACAAGAGAATGTTTCTATCCTTTGAACAGCTTAAGTTGGCTCTTGTGAACTCTGTAGTGTTGGCGCACCCTGATTTCTCCCGGCCATTTATCCTCTCTACAGATGGCTCCTTGGATGGTATAAGGGCTGTAATATCACAAGTCCTTGACGGAGAGTCCAAGACATGACCCATTGCCTTTGCAAGTAAGGCACTTACACAAGCTCAGTCCAACTACCCTTGAGTTTCTGGCGTTGAAATGGTCTGTCTGCAATAAATTTAATCATTGGCTAAATGGACACCCTTTCACAGTCTGGACGGACAATAATCCGTTGACCTACATTTTAACGAAGCCAAAACTAGATGCGTGCAAACAGAGGTGGGTAGCTAAGTTGGCCCCATACTCTTTTGACATCCAGTACACTCCTGGCACCAGGAATGTGGTTGCCGACACTCTGAGCCATAAGCCATTTGTTCCCAGTCAGAGACTGAGTCAGAGTCTTACGACCTTTTACTTGAACTGTCTGAACAGATAAGAGAAGACACAGTACAGGATTCTTTTAGGCTCTTCTATGTGTGCCGAGGTAAGAGACCATCTCGGAGAGAAAGAGCTAAGGAACCTTACAAGGCCTTGAAACTGTTGAAGCAATGGGACAGATTAAAGCTGTTGGATGGCATACTGTACCATGTCTGCAAGGATCCAGTGACTAAGTTTAAACGTTTCCAGTTCATAGTTCCCAATTCATTGGTCAGTGAAGTTTGCATGGCATCCACGACGAAGGTCAAGGAAGAAAATTGTCCTTGGCTAGACAGAGATTTTCATGGGTTGGCTTGGAGAGTGACACCCGAGAATATGTGAGATGCTGTAAACGTTGTGTGGTCAAGAGCATTGATGTACTTGTGATAATGAACCACTTCACGAAAATGGCAAATGCGTTTCCCTGCAAGAATCAGTCAGCATCCCAAGTCGCTCGTCACTTATGGGACAAGTTCTTTTGTGTCTATGGATTTCCACAAAGAATCCACTCAGACCAAGGAGCGAACTTTGAAAGCAGGTTGATCAAGGACCTATTGTAGATTGCTGGCATACAGAAGTCACGAACCACGGCATATCACCCGATGGGCAATGGTCAATTCGAAAGGTTCAATCGCACCTTGGGTAATATGATGAGGGCATTACCTCCAAGAGCCAAACAAGACTGGCCACAAATGCTGCAAACCCTGACGTTTGCTTACAACTGTACTGCCCATGAGTTAACCGGCTTTGCCCCGTTTTTCCTTATGTACGGTCGGATTCCCAGATTGCCTGTCGATTTGATGTTCCAGAGTGTGGATCAGGATAACAACGTCACAGACTATGACCAATATGTAATGAAAATGAAGGACGTCCTCAAGGATGCTATGTTACTCGCTCAGGCCAACAACACTGCGAGTCAACAACGACAAACTGAGCATTACAACAAAGACGTCAAAGGCCGAGACATTGAGGAAGGAGACTATGTATTGCTCGCCAACAAAGGAGAGCGTGGACGGTGCAAGTTAGCCGACAAATGGGACTCAATCTTGCATTTTGTTGTGTCTGTGGATACAAGATGTCATACTTAACGTGTAAGGAACACCAGGACCAATCAGGAGAAGGTGGTTCACAGGAATTTGCTGTTGCGAGCAAATTTCTTGCCTGTTGACGAGAGGGAGGACAGTGTAGAACCGGTCATTGATGACTCTAAGTCGGACTGTGAGACTGACGACTCCATGATCGACACTACTTTGAATGAATTAGAGGATAATGGTAATGAGATTGATGGAGCAGTTAATTCTCCAGCATGTCCATCGAGTCCGTCAATGGAAGAGGAAACCAGTGATCCAAGTTTTCAGAGCATGTCATTGACGGAACAGATGTTGGAAGTGAGAGTCGAAAAAGAGTTCAGGGTTCCAAACCTGACCCTTCTGATATGAATGTTGAGGAAGTTGAACATGACATGGAAGAGTCGATAGCACCTATCAGAGTTCCTGGAGAGTTGGTTCAGTCATCGTCTAAAATGGCTCACACAGTCAGAACAAGGGCTGGCAGATTGGTAAAACCAGTTAATAGATTGATTCAAATTATGACCCAGACTACCTTACTGCGTAGCCCTTCCCTGAGCCTCCTAAGGTCAAAGGCTCCTTAAGTGGGAGTTATGAGTTCCCCTGTCGGTATTATTCATCTGGTGTACAGTATAAGTGGTGATCATTTTGAGTATCTTTGAAGTAGTGTTTATGGCACTTCTTTTTGCGGGTGGACATTTGAGAGTCTGGCCTCCCAGCGAGTTGGGTAACATATGTTGTGTGCAGATACTGTGATTTTGTCAAAATGTGATTGCATCCCCAGTGTAATTTAGTCACTAATGTTTGACTACTTTTGTGAAGTTCAGGGGGGGTGAATGTAGCCTGTTGGGAAGAGTGAAATTTTAATTGAATTTTATTTCTTTGTAATGAACTTCGCAAAACTATTTTGCCACAAATGTATTTTTGTGTATTGGTTACTTTATGTGAGTTTTATGTAACTTTTGTCTGACGCACATGGAGCTAACTAACTAGTGGTTTGTGCACAGTGTTTAACGAGGGAAGAAGTTAGTGCAATGGATGTTAATCTGATCAAATGTCCCATATGTTTCCACGTATGTTCAATTCTTTATCCCAAACAGTATAAAGTGATCTAATTTGTGTAATTCAGATGACAATGTATGTGGATTGTGCTTTTGTACAGATTCTTCATTTTGTACAGATCTTTATTTTATTTTAGTACTTTCTTTTACTCTGTAATACATTCAGTTGCTTTATATACAACTGCTATGCTGGTTTTGAGGTTCTACAGAGTATAATGTTAATATGTATGATTGTTTTGAGGGAATGTTTGTATGTTGGTTCTTATTAACATAATTTTCATACATCAGTCATTGTTAATAATACATGTGGAGATGGTGGTTGTCAGAGTGAAGAGTGAGCCATCCATTTTATTTAATTTCTTAATTTTTTAATATAACAGCAATGTCTTGTTATTTGCTTAATGTGTATTACATAATGTTAAACATATATAATTGTAATACTTCAGCCTCAGACCGCGAATGAACGCTGGTGAGGCAAGACGCACATTTTCCCCTTCTCTTCTTCCATTCACTATTGTGTTTAACATGGGAAGAAGTTAGCGCAACGGATGTTAATCTGATCAAGTGTCCCATATGTTTCCAGGGTCAATAAATGGAGGTGTTTCGAAGCTATCCTGTTGTCTCCGGTCTGAAATTTCTTATGTAGAGAACTGGATCTGCTACATAAACGTGTATATATTTTACTAGTGGGACTGTTTCCAGACTTGCCAGCCAGGATTCAGAGTATTATCATTTTAAATATGTCCTAATAGGCAAGTTTTAGTTACATTTAAATGCTGTTTTCGCTAAAGCATGTATTTAAATTGTATGCTGTATGATATAAATATGATATGTAATATGGTATAAAAATATTATGAATGTTTAGATTATATTTTAACTAGTGTTTACGCTGCCTCATCATCAACGAAGCTTGTGCTTGCAAATATGTGTTCAGTAAAATGCACTTTAAATATGCCCATATTAGAAAATCAGCATATTATAATGAATTCTGAAGGATCGTGTGACACTGAAGACTGCAGTAATGATGCTGAAAATTCAGCTTTGATCACAAATTGCATTTTACAAAATATTCAAATAGAAAACTGTTCTTTTAAATTGTAAAAGAGTTCACAATATTAATTTTTTTTTACTGTATTTTGGATAAAATAAATGCGGTCTTGTTGAGCACAAGAGACTTCTGTTAAACAGTAATGTAGGTCTAAAATTAAGTAAAGTCTTATGTAAAGAAAATGTATAGTCAGATTACTTTTAACTTAAAACTTTGATCATTAAGTCTCCTCACATTCATTCTCTTTCTGTCACATTCCTCAGTGATAGGCCCAGTGGAGGTGTAGTTGTCTCCTCAGGTGTGAATTACAATCAATATTCATGATTCACGCCTCCTGGCATATGCCTTTTCTAACACTAAAAGTGTCTTACAAAAGTTAAATTACTATATTGTTTTGTATGAATGAGTGATCAGGATGGATTTCACATAATTTTGTAGCAAAAACTCTAGGCTACAAGATCAAGTTCTCAAAAGTCTTGTGAACAAATGTTTAGTATGTGTTATATGGCCTTCAATTACTTGCATTTGTTATTTTTTCAAAAACCATGCATAAAGTTTAAAAAAACATTTGTTTTTTTGTGCCATTTGTGCCAGCGCATCTGTCCTAAGGGGACTTGCCTCCGACCTGAGGGAGTACCAGAATGGGCAATGGGATTTGAACGAAGCGAACAGGTCTACCTGTGCTTTGCCATAACGGTGCCAGATCAGCTGAAGCACCTGGGGGTGGAGCCTCCACTCCCTGTTGAGTGCATCCGCTGTCGTGTTGAGTATGCCCGGGATATGAGTGGCATGCATTGACCTCAGTCGGTGCTGACTCTAAAGGAGGAGATGGCGGGCTTAGTTGTGACATGTGATAAAAGTTCACGCCGCCATGGCGATTTATATACGCTACCATCGCGGTGCTGTTTGAACGGAACCTCAGCTGGGCAAGAAATACAGCCAGCAACTGTAGACAGCAACGTAATCGCGGGCCTGTCCAGGAACCAGTGGCTGCGTGCCTGTTGCGCAATGACGACCCAACCATGTTTGGATGCATCTGTGGTAATCACGATGCATCTGGACACCTGCTGTAGGGAGACTCCTGTCCACAGAAAACAGAGCTCTGTCCAAAGGTTGAATAACTGACCGCAGCTGGAGCTGAAGATCACACGACATGTGCCGTGGTGCCATGCCCATCTCGCAACTCGAGTCTGAAGCCAGTGCTAAAGCGTCAGCATCAACCCTAGCAGCACGACCACGGCTGTGGATGACATATTCCCCAGGAGCCTCTTGAATTGTTTTAGAGGGGCCACGGTGCCTATTTTGAATGATGAAGGGCAATTCAGTACTGACTGCGTGCGCTCTTTTGTGAGGCACGCTATCATTGAGACTGAGTCTAACTCCATGCTGAGGAAAGAATTGCTCTTTTCCCATTTGACCTGAAGCCCTAAAAGTCTGAGGTGCCTAAGCACCTGGTCCCTGTGAGTGCATAGTGCCTCTCGAGAGTGTGCTAAGATTAGCCATTCGTCGATGTTGTTGAGTATGCGGATTCCCACTTCCCTTAGTGGGGCAAGGGCGGTCTCTGCGACCTCCATGAAGACGTGAGGGGACAGGGACAGGCCGTAGGGGAGGACCATGTACTTGTACGCCCGGCCCTCAAACGTGAACCATAGAAAGGGTCGGCGTTGGCACAAAATCGAGACGTGGACATACGTGTCCTTCAGGTGTACCGCTGCGAGCCAATCTTGATGCCGGATGCATGTTAGAATATGTTTTTGCGTGAGCATCTTGAACAGGAGTTTGTGCAAAGCCCAGTTGAGAACTCCAAGATTGACCATTGTGCCTGTAATCACTTGCTTAAATGACTAGATTCCTGTTGCTCTGACCCCCATCATCAGCAAATGCTTTGAGAGGCTAATCAGTGATTACATCTGCTCTGTGCTGCCCACCTCACTGTACCCATTGCAGTTTGCCTACCACAAAAACCGCTCCACTGATGATGCCATTGCATCTACACTACACACTGCTCTCCCACCTGGAAAAAAGACCCTCATCACTGACCCTCAACACTGGAGCCCTGCAGTGCTGTGTTCTCACCCCACTCCTGTATTCCCTGTACACACATGACTGTGTGGCAATGCATAGCTCCAATGCCATCATTAAGTTTGCTGACGATACAACAGTGGTAGGTCTGATCACTGACAATGATGAAACAGCCTACAAAGAAAAGGTGCACACTCTGACACACTGGTGTCAGGAGCACAACCTCTCCCTCAATGTCAGTAAGACCAAGGAGCTTGCAGTTGACTTGAGGAGGAAAGATAGAGAACAGAGCCCCATCACCATTAATGGAGCACCGGTGGAGAGAGTCAGCAGCTTCAAGTTCCTCGGTGTCCATATCACTTAGGAACTCACATGGTCCGTCCACACTGAGGCTGTTGTGAAGAAGGCTCACCAGCGCCTCTTCTTCCTGAAATGGCTGAGGAAGTTTAAATGAATCACCACATCCTCAGTTCTATACCAGCAATGTAGAGAGCATCCTGACTGGCTGCATCATTGCCTGATAAGGCAAAAGCACCGCCCATAACCGCAAAGCCCTGCAAAGGGTGGTGCGAACTGCCAGACACATAATCGTTCTCTCACGATCAATATATCAGCACTGCACTTTATTAATCTCACACTGGACTGTGATAAATTATCTAAATTATATTCTCTTGCAATACAACCTACTCTTATTCTCTTGCAATACTCACAGCCACGCCCCTCCACCAATACCATTTTTCCCATTCTTCTGCATGCCATGGCTCTCCTGCAGGTCCATCAAGCTAAGGCACTTAAAGATCTGCAACTGGTAGTCCCGATCCCGATGTGCTGCAGGAACTGCACTTTGCCACTGACCTTGCTCTCAGAGCCACGAAGGTCACAGCGAAGGCATGCGGGCGGGCGATGGCCACCCTCGTGGTCCAGGAGCGCCACCTTTGGCTGAACATGGTCGAAATGCAGCTTGGCCTCTTCGGCGACACCATCGACTGTACTACCAATCTACTACTACTACTGTATTTTTTATACACTTTATATATTTTTTTTGTATGTGTATTCCATATTGTGTGTAATGTTTACTGTACATTGTATACTATTATTGTGTTGTGTAATTATGTCTACATAAGATATGTAAATTGTGTTGTGTAAATCTGTTGTTTATTGTAAATTGGTATATGTCTCGTCACTGTCATGACTGTTATGTTGCTCGGAAGTGCACACTGTTGCACTGCATATAGTCGTGTGACAATAAAATTATTTGATTTGATTTGATTTGATTCGCAATGCTCTTAGAGGTGAGTGAAACAGTAGTGAGTATCTCATCTCGCTGATCACACAACCGCTCGGCTCCGAAGAAAGAATCTGACTGAACAGATGCACCTTTTGTGCCCGTATGTCCGGGGGCGCAACATGCAAATTCTGTTTGCCAATTTTTTATTGGCCTTTTCCATATTCAGAGGTATCCAAGGCTCCCGAAAGAAGCCCCTTGTGTCACTACAATCGACACAACATCGAGTGAGTGACAGAAGGGGAACTGTAGATATTCACTGTTGGTCTTCATACATAGCCTATAGGAGACAATTGATTTGAAATTGAAAATGTTTTAATACACATAGTTGGATCAGATGGACAATGTAAAATGGTCTGCACTTATATAGCACCTTTTTAACCTTAGCGGTATTCAAAGTGCTTTACACTGCATCTCATTCACCCATTCACACACACATTTACACACCAATGATGGCAGAGCTGCCATGCAAGGTGCTAGCCTGCCATTGGGAGCAACTTGGGTGTCACGAGTCCCCGTTGTCTGCTCAGTGTTTCACTTGTCAACTGTCTTAAAACTACACTTCCCATAGTTCCCTGCCCTCATCACTGCCAGAAGTCACTCATTGTTCTCACCTGTGTCCTGTTTGATCATCACTCTCCCTGTGTATTTAAACCCTGTTTGTTCCCCGTCATTGTCGATCGTTGTTTGTGGATGTCTGAAGTAGATGCTTTGCCCTGTTCACCCTGTTCGTGTTCCCTTGATGTTTTCATGTTTTGGTTTCATTTTTCCCCTCGTGGATGTTTCCTTTGTTCCTGTCTTGTTTATTTTCATTTTGTTCAATAAAGAACCCGCATTTAGATCCCCACTCCTCGTCTGCCTCTCCTACTTACGTAACAGAAAGAGCGACCAAATATGGATCTAGCGGTTCTTCAGGCAAACTGTCAACTTCTCAGCCTCATGCAGGGGGACCGTCCTGTGGAGGACCACATCCGCGATTTCCTCGAGCTGGCGAGTGTCGTGGACTTCCCGGACTCCTCCCTGGTGGTTTTCTTCAGGGCCAACCTGAACACTTCACGCGGCTGGATGCTCCTCGAATTTATGGAGGAGACTCTGCTGGCCTGTGGCTCGCCGTTCACTGTGGGCGTCGTTGACACCCCAGTCGACCATGGCTCGTCCATTCCTGTCAGCGAGCCAACCCCCACGCCTGCCTTGGTCCACGAGCCAGCACTGCCAGCTTCATACGCCCGGAGGAGGAGGAGAAGAAAGGCTTCCGCTCCCCAGCTCACGCCTGCCAGTCAGCGAGCCAGAGCCCACGCCAGCCACGGTCAGCGAGCCTGAGCCCACGTCAGCCACGGTCAGCGAGCCAGAGCCCACGCCAGCCACGGTCAGCGAGCCAGAGCCCACGCCAGCCACGGTCAGTGAGCCTGAGCCCACGACAGCTACAGTCAGCGAGCCTGAGCCCACGCCTGCCTCGGTCAGCGATCTAGCGTTGTCAGCCTCGCCCGACCGGAGGAGGAGGAGAAGAGGGAAGGCTTTTGCTCCCCAGTCTCCGCCTTCCACGGCTCCGTCCCCAGAACCTCCTGTGGCTCTGCCCTCTGTGTCCAACAAACCAGAGCTCACGCATACCGTGGCCAACAAGCCAATGCCTGCAGCCCCGAACGTCAGTGAGCCAGTGCCTGTAGCCTCAAACGTCAGTGAGCCAGTGCCTGTAGCCTCGAACTTCAGTGAGCCAGTCCATGTAGCCTCGAACGTCAGTGAGCCAGTGCCTGTAGCCTCAAACATCAGTGAGCCAGTGCCTGAAGCCTTGAACGTCAGTGAGCCAGTGCCTGAAGCCTCGAACATCAGTGAGCCAACGCCTGTAGCCTCGACCGTACCAGAGCCAGTGCCAGTTGCCTCGACGGTCCCAGAGCCAATGCCAGGTGCTTCGACCGTCCCAGAGCCAGCGCCTGTAGCCTCAACCGTCCCAGAGCCAGCAGCCTCGACTTCAATCCCACAGCCTCCCAGGGCTCTGCCTCCAGAGCCTCCCTCAGCTCAGCCTCCAGAGCCTTCTACGCCACTGCCTCCCTCGGCTCCACCTCCTGAGCCTCCCACGGCTCTGCCCCATGAGCCTCCCTTGGCTCCGCCTCCTGAGCCTCCCTCAGCTCTGCCTCCACAGCCTTCCATGGCTCCGCCTCCCACAGCTCCACCTCCTGAGCATTCCACGGCTCCACCTCCTGAGCCTCCCACGGCTCCGTCTCCAGAGCCCTCTACGGATCTGCCTCCTGAACCACCCATGGCTCTGCCACCAGAAACTTCCATGGCTCCGCCTACCACGGCTCCACCCTCGGAGTTCCCCATGGCTGTGGTCCTGAGGCCGACTCCCAGACCTCCCGAACCTGTCCTGTGGCCGACTCCCAAGCCTCCAGACCCTGTCCTTGCCCTGTGGCTAGCTCCCAGGCCTTCTGAACCTGTCCCTGTCCTGTGGCCACCTCCCAGGCCTCCTGAACCTTTCCTTGCCCTGTGGCCAGCTCCCAGGCCTCCTGAACCTGTCCCTGTCCTTTGGCCACCTCCCAGGCCTCCTGAACCTGTCCTTGCCCTGTGGCCAGCTCCCAGGCCACCTGACCCAGTCCCCGTCTTGTGCCTCCTTGGACTGCTTGTCTGCCCCTTGTGCCCCCGTGGACTGCCTGTCTGCCCCTTGTGCCTCCTTGGACTGCCTGTCTGCCCCTTGTGCCCCCTTAGGCTGCCTGTCTGCCCCTTTGTGCCCCTTGGACTGTCTCTTTGCCCCTTGTGCCCCCCTTGGACTGTCTGTTTGCCCCTTGTGCCCTCTTTGGTCTGCTAGCCCCCCTTCACTCCTTGGACGATTTTTTTTTTTCATTTTTGTGGATTTTTAAATTTTTTTAGGATCGTCTGAAATCCGCTCCTTTGAGGGGGGAGGGGTTATGTCACGATTCCCCGTTGTCTGCTCAGTGTTTCACTTGTCAACTGTCTTAAAACTACACTTCCCATAGTTGGCTGTAATTCTTGCGCTACGGAAGTTTCTCCCACTAATCCGAGGCAAGCATGTCTTGATCCATTCGGACAGCACCGTGACTGTAGCGTACATAAAATGCCAGGGCGGTGTGCGCTCTCGTCATATGTCACAACTCGCCCGCCATCTCCTCCTTTGGAGCTAGCCGCGACTCAAGTCGCTGCTTGCCACTCACATCCCTAGCAAGCCCCTCTCGGGACAGACACGCTGGCACACAGCTGGCCCCGGGGGCTGTGCAAGTACACATTTCCCCCAGTGAGCCTTCTTGCATCGGTGCTGTGCAAGATCAGGGAGGACGAGGAACAGGTTATCCTGGTGGCCCCCTACTGGCCCACCCGCACCTGGTTCTCGGACCTATTTGGACCACACACAGAGCTTTAGATGTTCTGAGCAGCTCTTTGTCTGCTTTGGTGGATGGCGGAAAGGAAACGCCATCTCTAAACAGAGGTTAGCCCACTGGGTCATTGATGCTATTGCCTTAGCCTATCAGACCCAGGCCATGTCCGCCCCTAGAAGTTACTAGAAGTGTGGCATCCTCGTGAGCACTAAGCCATGGCACCTCCCTAGCAGACATCTGCAGAGCAGTGGGCTGGGCAATACCCAATACCTTTGCCAGGTTTTACAATCTGAGGGTTGAGTCGGTCTCGTCCCGTGTTTTGTCAGGTCCGAGCCAGTAGAACTCGTAACGCGGCACAACCGACCGGGTGTTCCGCTTGCACCTTGCGCCCTTCACCAAGTTGATCCAGTGCGCCTTCTGTCTCAGGTCAGCTACTGAGCGTCACTGCCTGGATGTTTCTCCTCCTTAGCCCTCTGGCCAGCGAATTCAGTTGAGCAATTCGTGGCCAGACCCACAACGAGTCTCAATGCTCTGTACTGGGTCGGGCTGCACGGGCATAGTTCCCTCTTCAGGCTAACTCCCCGTGATGTATTTTCCTGCATAAGGGAAGCAGAATCGAACAGTGGTAAATTGGCCGTTGGGAAATGAGGTGCCAGCCCCCCAAAATTTTTCGTGTCCTGGGGGCTGGCGCCTGTTCATTCAGGGGGTCCCACGGGCAAGATCTGTGATGTGGAGGCCTGCCTCGGGCACCGCGGACCCCCACCATGGACATTTAAAGAAACCCCCCTGAATGAGCATTTCCCCTGCAGTTCAGCCTTTACCCAAGTGGTGGCAGCCTCACGTCCCACCTCTGGCTTAAATGAATGGGTGCCTTTGCCATTCATATCGATGGCAGTCGGGCACCTCTCGGGGCAGTGCTAGCCCTCGTTACATTTTTTTCACTGTGTTCTTTTAATGAAAGAGACGGGTTGATCCCTTTCTCTCGCTCTCTCCCCAAACCCAGCTGGTCCTTCACATGATCTCGAAGCGCGTTCCGATGCTTCTTCGGATCATGATGATCGCGATTCTCTTCCCGCCTCTGAGCTTTCCGTCCGTGATGAAAAAAATCTATGGAGGAATTGGTCGATGTTGTTACTTGTGCGGTTGCCAGATTGGACTGGCCACGCGTAAAAGAGACCCCAAACCCTCCAAATTAGGGGATAGATTTTATTTTCCAGTCTAAGAAAGGGAACGCCTCATGAGTCCCTTCCCTTCTTTGATAACCTCCATGAAGAGCTTTTTCGCTCATGGAGGAACCCCTAAAAAAAAAAAAAAATATATATATATATATATATATTTTCTTCCCGTGTTCACATACCTTCGACGTCATTATATTGGACTATTGTGGGTGCTGAGGCACGGGGGTATTCAGTGATGCCGCCGGTCGGAGAGACGTTTGCGGGCTATCTCTCGCCAGGCTCGGCATCATCACTTAAGAAGCCCTCTCTCCCCTCAAAGCCTTGTAGGACAACCTCCACTTTAGTGGGAAGGGCTTATCAAGCAGCAGGTCAGGCTGGTGCTGCTCTTTACACTATGCTGTGTTTTACAGGCGTACCAGGCTGACCTCCTGGACGACCTGAGTGTGGGTTCTGCGCTTGATGAGCAAGCATCAGACCCGCCTCGGTCCTGTCTGAAGGGAGGCTCAAAAGCAAAGCGTGGCGAGTCGTGCTCCTCCTCCCTGGGGTTGGGGACAGTCGCGCCGTCCTCGCCAGCCCCCAAAGCAAGACCTCAGGACTATAATTTCTAGTAAGAGAAAACCCTGACGGTCTTGCACCCAGATTAGGTGGTAGCTCCCCTCGGGACGGGGTGCGTGCTTCACTTCACCCCTCCCGGTACCCCCTCGAAGCCCCTCCATTCCCGCCACCTCTTGGTGTTTCGGGTTGCAGTGGCTTCTGTCAAAATTGGTTGTTTTCGCTGTTCCTGCATTTTATTCAGGACACGAAACACTCGACAACCCCTCATCAGGAAGTGTTAAAATATACAGTAATACCCATCTCAGAGATCCTGGCAGCGTGGAAACTTCTGCCAGATATATTCTTTTCTGTGGGTCTTATAAGGGCATCAGGATTTATTTCACTCACCGCTTTTCCGTGTTTCAACGGCGTGTTCTCACTACCGTAAACCGGATTTCTTTTTTATGTAAAAAAAACTCAATCTCCTGGTTAAAGGGGCCATGGTATGTGTTCCCCTTCCAGAGAGAGAGTTAGGTTATTACACTAAATACTTCCCGTTTCCCATGGAGGGTGAGGGGTGGCGTCTAGCTTAGATCTTAAAACTTGAACTGCCCGTGGGTGTTCAAGTCCAAGATGATGCTTGTCAAGACGGTTGTGTCTCAAGCCCTACAACTCGTTTGGCTGGTCACCATCGATCTTATGACGCACTTCTATACTTCATTTAGAAGTTCTGCCACAACATGGAAAGTTCCTGAGGTTCGCTTCCGGGGGCGAAGTCTTCCAGTGTCAGATTCTTTCACTCGGCCTAGCCCTTTTTACCCGCACATTCACAATGCATGATGTAGCGCTGGCTCCTTGCGACTCCGGGGCATCTGCATTCTGAATTATGTAGACGACTGGCTGATCCTAGCGCAGTTCCAGGAACTGGCAGTTCAGCACAGGGACATCGTCTAATCTCATCTGTTTCTCTGGGGTTGAGGCTCAACGCCAAGAAAAGCGTCCTCTCTCCCACTCAGAACACTGTCTATCGGGGCATCATATGGAGTTCAATCACAATGCGGGCACAACTGTCTCCCACTAGGATTGAGTCCATTCAGATCACCCTGAGCAAAGTCAAGATAGGTCAAGGTTGCACATCAGTATCAATGATTTCCAGGTCTCAGGGCGACCACGTCCACGGTGATCCCTCTGGACCTTCTGCTCATGAGACCGTTTTTGTTGTGGCCAAAACCCCTAGGCTAAAAAGGGTTACACGCCTCAGGCTTCGTTCCATTTCTATGTGGTTCAGACCCCGGTTTTCTGCCTTGGGTCCCACTCTAGGTGCGTCTTGTTGTCGCAGGCTGCTAACGACAGACGCCTCCCTGACGGGCGGGGTAGCGGCCTTAAGTGGTCGTCCAGCTTAAGGGGATAGGAGGGTCGTCAGCTCGGTTGTCACAGTCACTGTCTCGGGTTGACGGCTGTATTTGTGGCCCTGAAATACCTCCTCCTGAGGCTGCCATGTCTTGGTGCGGGTGGACAATACAGTGGTAGCCTCTTACATAAATCATCAAGGAGACCCACGTTCTTGTCAGCTGTATTTCTGACATGTCAGATTCTCCTTAGGGCCCAGGGCAAGCTCCTTTCACTCAGGTCAGTTATATCCCTGGATGCCCGTATATGGGAGCAGATTTACAGTCCAGACAGAAAATACCAACGGGGAAGTTAAGAACTCCACCCTAAGGTAGCAGTTGCCCAGAGTTCGCCAGCAAGGGTTTTTGCCTCTTACTGATAGCACCGCGCTGGCCGAACAGGGCTTGGTTCTCGGAGCTAATCTCTTCCCTCGATGGATCGCCTTGGGCGATTCCAAACAGGAAGGATCTTCTATCTCAGGCACAGGGCAATATTTCATCCCTGCCCCGAATTGTGGAATCTTTCATGTTTGGCCCCTAAGGGTACCAACTGAGGGACACAGGGCTTTCTCCTGAGGTTATCGAGACCTTTTTAAATGTCGGGCTTTTTCCACTTGGAACAAGTTTGGGTGAGATCTTAGGGCAGAAGAGGACCTCTTCGCCTCTATGAATAGCGCAATATCTCCTCTACTTCTCCCTGAAATCACCCAGCCCCCTTGGGTCTGGACGTTAAGACACCTACATGACCCAGAATGCGTCTGTATGTGTTTCTTTCCCCGGTTTCTCTGCTCCCGGGAGTCTTGGCAATGTTCACCAGCAAGGGTCTTGCCTCCTATTAATGGCGCTGCGCTGGCCGAACAGGATATGTTTCTCGGAGTTAATTCCTCTCCTCGACAGCTCGCCTTGGGTGATTCCGAACAGGGAGGACCTTCTCATCCTTAGCCCGAATTGTGAAACCTTTCATGTCTGGCCCCTAAGGGTACCAAATGAGGTTCACAGGGTTTTCTCTTGAGGTTATCAAGACCATTTCAAGTGCTAGGGCTCCCTCCACTTGGAACTGATCTGGGTAGATTTTACAGGGCAGAAAAGGACCTCTTCGCCTCTGTTGATAGCGCAATGTCTCCTCTACTTCTCCCCGAGTCGCCCATTCCCCCCCCGCTGATCATAGTAACGCATACATAGCACAAATGCACCTGCATGCGTTTCCTTCTACTAAAGTTCATATTACAGAACCAGCTAACTGCCAGTTTGCTTCAGTTCTGGATTTTCTGTAGAAAGAACTGTCAGCGGGCACTTGCCTCGCCACTGCCAGGTTCTATGTGGCCATTGCGGTTTGCCACGGCTTGGTGGGCAGGGTGTCCTCAAAGAGGCATCCTCATTATTGCCCGGGCCTACGGGGCGCACGGTCAAGCTTCGCCAGTAGGTTTTAGGGAGCACTCTACCAGAGGGCTCTCCTCCTCTAAAACCTTGGCTAGAGGTCTCCCTCTGCAGCAAGTTTGTGATGCGGCAGGTTGTCCTCTCCGCACACATTCATTAGATTTTTATAGTTTGGATGTTCTGCCACACCGGCTCTTATGCCCTTGAGTCGACATCTCAAGCTCATGTCTGAGACCTCTCGTGTTTTTGTGAGTACACTGCACAACCGTAGGGGTCCGGACAGCCCCAAGTGTGGCGGCGTGGGTATTGCGTTCCCCATAGCGCTTAGCAGCGCAGCATCATAGTGAAGCTTTTTGTAAAGGGAACGTCTCGGGTTACATGTGTAACCCATGTTCCCTGAAAAAAGCGGAACGAGATGCTGCGCTTCTTTGCCACACTGGGACGTCCCAGGACTGCTCTTCAAAAAGAAGTATCTGACGACACCTGGTGACATATCCATTTATAGCCTGGCTGCAGGTGCATCTAATGATTACATCAGCCGAGTCTATAAATTCCGGTCAATGTTCATTGATGTGTTACACACATTATTCAGCTCGGTCACAACTAGGATTGTTCCCCCATAGCGCTTAACAGCGCAGCATCTCATTCCGCTTTTTTCAGGGAACATGGGTTACACATGTAACCCGAGACGTTTTCTCTCAACTCAGAATAAAAATAGAGATTGATTAAATAATTAATTGATGTTATCATTCATTTTTTCAAAAACATGATAAAGTAATGTGTGTGGGGTCATTTTATTTATTATTATTATTGTAGGACATAAAAAGTAGTACTACGTTTAAAATTTGTTTAAATGATGTGTCTTTTTGGGGGGAGACGTGATGGCAGCATAGGGGACAGACGTGTTTGCGGGAGTTCCGCAGGCGCCTAAACATTTTGCAATATTCCGTTAGACATTTCCTTCTTTTTGCAAATGCTGATGCTATATTATGACTTTGGAACACTTTTGGACTAAATGACACGAAACAATGCCCTCCACTAAGCGAAAGAACGCCAAATTGGATCAGCAGGCTACGGACACCTCGGCTGCAGTTTTAGCTCAACATGGCGAACAAGACATCGAGGACAACAGCAATCCATCTGGGCCTGAACCGGAGCCCGGGCTTGCTAAAGCATTTGAGGAAATGACAAAAAATATCATGCTGCAAATCAGTGAAACGCTGGATCCCTTGGCGAAGACAGTCGCATCGCACACAACCGAGCTAACAAGGGCTAATGAGCGCCTGGACGAAGCAGAGGCCAGAGTGCTACAGCTAGAAACGGCTACTGAGCCTCTCGCTGCTAAAACACAGGCCCTAGAGGAGAAAATCAAGGCCCTCGCAGACCATATTGACGACTTGGAAAACAGGGGATGGCGAAAACATTTATGTATCTTTAATATCCCTGAAAACACAGAGGGCGAAAATGCTGTAGTTTTTTTTTGGACACTGGCTGCCAACTTTCCTCGACGTGGATACGAAGGGTGGCTGTGTCAAGCTTGAACGTGCACACCGCTCCCTCGCACCCAAACCCGGGGATGACCAGCGGCCGCGCCCGGTCATTGTCAGGTTCCACTCGTTTCCAGATAAGCAGAGAGTGATGGCGGCAGCACGACAGAAAGCGGCGGAGGGCGACATTACTATGGGCGGCAAGAGGATTTCTTTCTACAATGACCTTTCTGTTGCAGTGCTGCGGAGGCAAAAGGAGTTCACGGAGGCTAAAAAGCGCCTCAGAGATATTGGCGCACAATACTCCATGCTCTACCCAGCGAAGCTACAGGTGTCGTTCAACGGGATAAAGAAAACTTTCCTTTCACCGGCCAATGTTTTCTCTTTTGTGTCCAGTGTTGCAAATCAGGATTGAGAAGCATTTATCTGATATGACGCGGTGAGCTATACAATGTGTGCTTTCCCATAACTAACTTATGAAGACTGGAAGTCAGTCCCTGTTGTGTTTAAGACTTCATTTAAGCTCGTATATAACCCACTTGCTTGTGTTTATATTATTAATATTGGTTGAGAAAGGGATCGGCTTTAAGATTTTATCACATATTTATTTGTGGGCGCCTGCTTTGGTCCCTATCACGTTTTGTATCAGTTCTGGTAAGTGTTTATGCACCTTTTTCGTGTGCGTTTTAAGAAGGTGGCCCCCATAAAACCTGGGGGAGGTCTCCCCTCAAAATAACTTTTATGTTATAGTTTTCTACTGTACTTTACAATACTACATTTTTCTTTCTCTTTTTCTTTTTTTTTTTTTTTACTATTGTCCTTTACTGTTTTCTTTTTTCATGTTTAGTGAGGTGTGGTTGGTTATGCTTAGCACCGATCTGGTTGTGTTTTTTATTTTTTATTTTTATGACGCATCCTCAGGTTGTCGAAATTGCATTATTGTTCAAGGCTTAATTGCATGTTATAACAATAATCTTGATTATGTCAAATAACAACGTCAAATTTTGTTCATGGAACGTGAGGGGTTTGCGAGGCAAGGTTAAACGGAGAAAAGTATTTGCTTTACTAAAAAAGGAGAAAGTTGATGTGGCGCTGCTTCAGGAATCACATCTTAATGATAGTGAGCATCTTAGATTGAAATATGGTTGGGTTAGCCAGGTTCACTTTTCCTCTTTTACCACCAGCAGTAGGGGTGTTGTAATACTTATAAGTAAGAGAACACCATTCCATTTAAAGACGTGTATCAAGGACACATATGGAAGATATGTCATTATTAAGGGTATCTTACAGGGAGAAGAAATTACTGTGATGAATCTCTATTGCCCACCTAATTATTCTCCTGACCTCTTAACAAAAGCATTTTTAGAATTCACAGAAATATCGTCATCTTTAGCTTTAGTGGGGGGTGATTTTAACTGCTTACTCAACCCCCTAATCGATAGGCATCCCTCGCGTAGCTCTGCTTTAACGAGCCAGGCCAGTACTCGTTATTTTGATAATAAAAACATAAATAATATCTTCAGAGAGTTTTACTCGCAACTTTATAAATCAGATCACCCTCCAGGGGCCTCTGTGGAAATGGAACCTTTTCTGTCTCAAATAATTCTTCCTATTATTTCCGAAGCTCTTAGTAGATGCAATTAAATGCAACTATTACTAAAGAGGAGGCCCTGTTAGCACTTAAATCATTACAGTCAGGGAAGGCGCCCGGGCCAGATGGCTTGACTGACGATTTTTATAAAGAGTTCCACCACGTGCTGTTGGAATCTTTCTTGGCTATGTTAGAGCATTCTTTTACATCCGGCTCTCTGCCTCAATCTTTGAGAGAGGCAGACATCACAGTCATCCTTAAAAAGGGCAAGAACGCAGATCACTGTTCTAATTACAGGCCTATCGATTTGTTAAACCAGGATCTTAAGTTACTTTCTAAGATACTAGCGCTTTCTAAGATACTAGCGAAAAGGTTTTGCCTGCTATAATTAAGGAAGACCAGACGGGGTTTATCAAGGGGAGAAACTCTAGCCACAATGTAAGAAGGCTCTTAAATATTATCAATATATGTCAAACTCAGAATATCGAAAGTTTAATCATCTCACTGGATGCGGAGAAGGCCTTCGACCGTGTCGAGTGGCCTTATCTGCATCATATTTTACATAAATTTAATTTAGGAAAAACATTTATAAAGTGGATTAAATTGCTGTATAGTAACCCCCTAGCTTCAGTTATCACTAATGGTTGTAGGTCTAACAGTTTCTCACTTTACCGATCGATGCATCAAGGCTGTCCTCTCAGCCCCTCCCTCTTCGCCCTATTGATTGAGCCCCTGGCTGCGGCCGTCAGGCAAGATTTATTAATAAGAGGAATTGGCACCGGTAGCACTCAACATAAAATTTCACTATACGCAGATGATATTTTATTGTATATATCAGAACCAGCTGATATTCCTGATATTCCTCGTCTCATCAAACTAATTCACCAATTTGGAACATTTTCGGGTTACAAAATAAACTTCTCGAAATCTCTTGCGATGCCTCTGGGGGCCCTCAAAGGAAGGACTAATTCTCTTGTACCTTTTCCATTTCGTTGGTCCTTGTCTGGTTTTGTGTATCTCGGTATTCATATCACCCCTATGTTTCACCAAATGTTTAAGGCTAACTATACTCCTCTAGTAGATGCCATAAAAAGAGATTTACATAGATGGTGCTCTCTTCCCTTATCTTTGCTTGGTAGGGTATCTGTTATTAAGATGAACGTTCTTCCTAGATTACTGTACCCCTTACAGATGATCCCCTTGCTACTTTCAAACAAAGTACTAAGGCTACTTAATAGCTGGTTGAGTGAATTTATATGGAATAAAAGAAAACCCAGGCTTAAATTCTCTAAGTTACAGTTACCTACATCAAAAGGAGGGGTGGATGTACCTAACTTCAGATTGTATCAACTGGCATCACATTTGAGATTTGTAGCCGAATGGGTGAAGGAGGATCCCACCTCTGTCTGGTTATGTCTAGAAAAATTACATACTCACTGTTCATTGCTCGGTCTTTTGTCCTGTAAGAATATCAAATATGTAAGGACTTTGTGTAATAACAATCCTATAGTTGTTAATACTGTTAAGGCATGGTTTGCAGTCCGTAAATTGGAGGGAAGATCTTCACTGACTCCTTTGCTTTCTCCAATACAAGGAAACCCTGACTTCAAGCCAGGCATGACAGATATAGGTTATGATGCTTGGACACGCCAAGGAATTAAAAAGATGTGTGATTTGTTTGTGGGATCCTCCTTATCCTCATTTGAACAAATTCAGGCTAAATATAGCATCCCTGGCTCTAATTTTTTTAGATATCTCCAAGTTCGAGATTTTATATTGAAAAAAACTACATTTGCTTCTGAAGCCTCTTTATCTCCAATAGAGAAATTACTGCTCAAATGTCCAGTTAAGAAGGTGATTACCTCTTTTTATAATGTGCTTAATCAGACATCTGTCGTACTGGCAGTCTCAGACGCAGCACTAACATGGCAAATTGAATTGGGTGTAGCTATTGATAAGGAGAAGTGGGATGTCATTTGTAAGCAAATAAAACGAATATCTGTCTGTAATCGCGCCAGGTTGTTACAGATTAAAATTATTCACGGACTGCAAATATCTCCTAGCAAAAGACTTAAAATGTATCCTCAAACCTCTCCTGATTGCCTTAAATGCAAATCAGCGGTCGGTACATATACTCATTGTGTTTGGTACTGTCCTAAAATTCAGTTATACTGGCAAGATGTTCTGAAAGATATGAGTGCTATTTTTGGAGCTACTTTGGCCTGTGATCCTGTCTCGCTTCTCTTGGGATATAGAGACAGTAAAATCAGTCCTGGTTCAGGCAGACTATATGATATCCTCACCTATGCTGCACGCAAGAACATTTTCCTGTCGTGGATCAACGACAAACCTCCTTCTAAAACAACTTGGCATAAACTCATCATGGAGCTTTTTCCACTGGAATACTTAACTTGCCTTCTTCATTCTTCAAAAGGACGTTTCTTAAATATTTGGTCTCCTTATCTTCGCTTTACTATCTCTACCGTTGCATCTATATTGAATGGCATCGCTATAGATTAGCCATTTTTATTTGTATTGTGTCACATGTCCTGAATATTATCCAGATCTATGTTGTGCTGAGCTTTGTTCTTGTCTGTTAAATTTAAATTTGTTCAAAAGAAGAAAAAAAAAGAAAAAATGATGTGTCTTTAATGGGGTGCAATGCTTGGTGACAAAACTGAGATGTTAAAATAATGATTGGTATAAGACATCTTTTTTTTTACTTTTAACAAAGCAGTGATAATGTGTTTCTAAACAGTGGATATTAACTGAAGCAAACTCATTCAGATGTTCACTTTAAAATGATGAAAAAATGGTTAACAAAGACAAAAGGATTATTTTACTTTTACCAGACGAGAAAATTTGTTTTTAAACAAAATTTATCAAGTTGGCAAACACAACTAAGTCACTCTAAAAATGATTAAAAAAAACTTTTACATAAATGTGTTTAACAGTTTTATTTCAACAAACAACCTTTTTAATTAAAACAGTATGCATTATAAAATGTATCTTTAGCGCAAAGAATCTTAAATTTTTTCTGTTCAAAGTCCTTTCACAAGCTCATCCTGATGGTAAGAAAGACAATGTTAACATTAACCTAGCAAACAGGTTGCATTTCTAAAAACACAATATATCGTTTTAGCTGTTGCTTTAACACAAAGAATCTTATATTTTTCCGTTCAAAGTCCTTTCACGAGCTCATCCAAAACAACAATGGTATAAAAGTTGACAAGACCCCTCCAGTGGGTGGAGTTTAAACCCACTGTTAAGATTATTTCACAACAGCATTTTTCTTAGGAAGCATGTGTGTTTTTAAAGTAATCATTTAAACAGAAAATATGTTTAAACTGTTAAGTTATTTGGAGTGTGTCATGACACGTAATTTTATGACCGGTGGGGGATTGTGTATTCTCATATGTCTTTTTTAAAGTAATCATTTAAACAGAAGATGGCCTCTGATAGCTGTTAGATGCGGGGACAGGATGATTTAGCACTCACAGCTTTAAGTTGATGATCCCTGTGGTGAGATTGTGAGAGCGTGTCACGACACGTAATTTTATGATTCAGACCAGGTGCTGATCGGAGGGAATTTGTTACTCTCATGGGAAAATAATTTGGGGGTATGATAACAAGATTTCAAAGTGTCAATTTAAATCTTTGATATCTGAATATTTCACAACAAAAACAAAAAGTCATTTTAAATGATTTAAGCATAGATTAAACTATCAAATATACCAATGTTGCTTTATTCAGTTCTAAAAGAGTTTTTAACTAAACATACAAGATTTCGTTTACTCAATGAATGTTTGTACTATTAATATTGTAAATTTAATGGGTGCGTTTTTACACACACATTCGTCGGCTAAAAATAAATAAAAACAACCAAAAATAGTCTAATTAAAAAACAGCTACTGAGTTAAATCACAAGACAGAAAGACTTGCAGTCGTTAAATATATGGAAAGCAAAATGAGACCAATTTTTGGCTAGTCTAAGGGAAGGGCATTTTTCTGTTGAGAATTATATAAAAGAGACATGCATAAAATGCGTTTAAACTGTTAAGTCATTTGGAGTGTGTCACGACACATAATTTTATGACCCGGTGGGGGAATCGTGTATTCTCATGTGTGTTTTTAAAGTAAACATTTAAACAGAAATGACACCTGATCGTGGGAACAGGCTGATCTCTGTATTCCCAGCTTTAAAATGACACCCCTCTTAGAAAATGGGTTTAAACTGTTAAGTCATTTGGAGTGTGTCACGACACGTAATTTTATGACCCCTGATCGCTGTTAGATGTGGGGACATGCTGTTAAGTCATTTGGAGTGTGCATCTCCAGAGCAGATCCGCCACTATTTAACCCTCTGGGGTCGACGGACGTGCCGGCACGTCCTGCTGGATATTTTTGTCATTACAGCAGAAACAACTTAAAATACTCCGTCATTTTTGGGTATACATACAGTTAAGTGTAAGACATCCTTAGAGACTATAAAGGGTCTACTTTTATTTGTGTACACTCACAATAACAACAAAATCTTGTGCTTTTGTAAAATAAAGAAAATAAAAAGGGTGAGCTTTTCAGCAGTCTCTGTGTTCACGAGCATATTTCTGAAACATGTCACAAAAATGAACTGAAACTCCACGAATACTTATCATACAAGCATGAAACATAAGTCTAAAGAAAGCTTAAGATTTCTACTTTTAAATAAAACAATTAAAATGTCAAACAAATATTCTCCTGCAATGCAATCTGTTTGAAACTAAGCGATGTACAGTTTTTACTTGGATATCTAATTATCTGTAATGTGATCCCACCCACCAGCAAATCACGCCATTCATACACTAATGTGCTGAGACGAATGGCAAATGGTACACGCCCCCGACAGTGTTCAGAGGTTTGATGTAAACAATTATTCATTTTACTGCTTGTTTGCAATGATACACAGGCGAGAAAGCTCCAGGATAGTATGGAAAAGTTAACATTTTCCTCAGAAGAAGAGAGGGACTCCGATGAACGTTTGTATTTTCAAGAGAGACTTGATCCAGCCGAGGATACAATTTCGGACTAGTAAGTCAAATGATAAACTAAATAGTTTTCATTAGCTGACATGCTATTTTATATAAACATGTACATATTTTACTAGTGGGACTGTTTCCAGACTTGCCAGCCAGGATTCAGAGTATTGACATTTGAAATATGACTCCTAATAAGCAAGTTTTAGTTACATTTAAATGCTGTTTCGGCTAAAGCAGGTATTTAAATTGTATGCTGTATAATATAAATATGATATGTAATATGATATAAAAAATAATATGAATGTTTAGATTATATTTTATCTAGTGTTTATAATGCCTCATTATCATCAACAAAGCTTGTGCTTGCAAATATGTGTTAGGGTTAAATTAGTAAAATGCACTTTAAATATGCCCATATTAGAAAATCAGCATATTATAATGATTTCACACCTCGCATATTACCTTTCAACACTAAACTTGTCTTACAAAAGTAAAATTACTATATGATTATTATATGATGATATTATTGTAGCCCAGTTTGTGCTGAATACAGTGTTATCAGACTTTAGACATTAATATGTTTTTAAGCAAATGTCAAGGCATGTCAAAACTTCTCCAGGGCCCAAAATACCCTCAGACCCCAGAGGGTTAAAACAGAATTTCGAGTGGTTGTGGTCATCTGTCACAGCTGAACCATTCAGGATCGTGTACAAGATGACAGTGGGTGTTTAACACATTACTCTTTTAAAATAGCATTTATTTTCAAAAGTATGTGTTGCTTGTACAATTTTTTAAATATTTGTGCTTTACAGGATTTTAAACATTTGTCTGTACGTAACTCAGGACAAATCGACGAACACGAAAACCCGGATCGCATTGATCAAAGTTTACGTAAAGATAATTTTTTTTCATGTATTTATATATTAGAAGTGTTTAGATATTATGTAACTATATTCTTTTATTTTCAGTGACTGCCCCGTTAATTAATAAAACAACGGGTCAGAGCAACTCTGTCAACAGACATGCGTTGCAAAGTATGTATACATTATTTGCGGTCTATCTCGATCATGCCATATTGATAAAACAAAACAAAAAAATATATATATTTTCTGTGTTTATAGATATTTCAAATGTTGACTTGTCATGGCTTGTCTCACAACCGGGGTTCGCCACGGAATTCACGAAGTGCCCGATTACATGTTGTATCCCCTGTAGCTGGAAACTGTATGAGAGTCTATTTTGCCAAAAAAAAAAAAAACATGTGAGTTTATCAGGAGAATGGAAAAACTTTCAAACACCGTCACGACAACTACATTCAGTGTTAAACGAGTCAGTTGGTGAGTATGATTTCACGCTAACATTGTTAAAAAAAAAATGGTAATCCCTCGCTAATACACATATTCTATTCTCATTCTTTATACAGATCTGTACACTACCAGTTTGCTGAATGATGAGGATCCCACATCGATCTTCAACGATGCATTTTTCATGAGAGGCTGGGACTCCAGTAGCTTCAGCGAGCCGATTGTTCCGGACAATACCGACAACGCAGTCTCATTACCTGCTGTGCCTGTGGTTTCAGACGATGTTATGGATGATGAGGAGCTGTTGCTAAAAGATGCGGGGGATGTGATTTCGGAGATTAATACAGTTTTGGATTGTACGGTAATCAGGTGTGTGTGGAAGAGTTTCAAATCAACAGAACTTTTCCCATGACTTGTTGATAGAGCTGCGTGAACAGAATCGAAGGTCGGACAAGAAGCTGGACATCATTTCAAATAATGTGAAACACCTTTGCGACTGTTTCCACATGGTGATGACAAACTCAGTAGAGCAAGGAAATCTTATTAGGGCCCAAGCACAAAGTGCGTAGGACCCTATTGTTTTCGTTAGGATTATTATTAGGGCCCAAGCACAAAGTGCGTAGGACCCTATTGTTTTCGTTAGGATTATTATTATTATTATTATTTTTTTTTTACGACTATTGGGGCACTTTTGGGGCTCTTAACGTGCTCAAAAACTCTTGAAACTTTGCACACGGGTCAGAACCCGCGGCCATCAGGGCCGGGCTGAAGCTGGTACCGGGCGTGGCAGGGGGCTCGACAGCGCCCCTGGAACAGGGTCCAAAAACTTGGTCTATAACTCAAACACGCTTGCATGTAATAATATGAAACTCGGTGCACGTATAGATCTCATCGTTTCATATATCCTTCATACTTTTACTTTTTACCCCAGACCAACAGGAAACCGTCTATTTAGGGTTGTTTGAAAACGCACGCAATGGAATTTGGAATACTCCTCCCAGAGAATTCCACCAATCGCCACCAAACTCGGTCAGCATGATGTCAAGACATTGAGCATGAAAAATTGCCGGCAGATTTTTGATATCTCTAACGGTTTGGCCGTGGCGAGAAACGAAATGATGGCGCGAAAAGAGAAACAGGAAGTGTGTTATAACTTCTGCATACATTAATTGATCTCCATGAAACCGCAGCAGCGTGATCGCTGGAAGAAGCCGATCGCATGGATGTGACTATTGTCAGTCAAAGTTATAGCGCCACCAACTGGCAGAAGGAAGTGTGTCACTTTCAAAATGCTTTGAAATCACCCACTTATTTTTACCCGATTTACTTAAAACTTTAGGTGTATAATGTAAACACATGGCAGATGTAGACATGTGAAAGGATTATTGATATCTTCGATACTGTCGCCGCGGCAACGCTTCAAACTCGAATATTCTTTTTTGATGCTTTTGAGACTCTTAGCATACTTGAAATTGCATGAATGCTCATCACATTTATTAGCCAGTACACATGTGCAAAGTTTCAGAAACGGGCGTGGTGCAGGGGCTCAGTAGCGCCACCTTTTGACAAAAGTGGGGGGGTAGCTTTACACTTTGACCCACAGTCACAAAACTCAGGAATTATATTGTTCTCATCGAGCCGGACAACTTTCTAATTTACAGTCATTAGCTCAGACCAACAGAAAGTCAGATATTGTGGTTTGAATGTGGATGTTTTGGAGAATTTTCTCTCCTTCTCTCACTGACCCTACGTCTCTCTGTGTCTGGGGGGAGGGTGCTGATTTTGCTGAGGAGTGAAAATGCTTTTATTTTTGTTTTTCAAGGTTTTGGGGCCCTTAACGTGCTCGAAAACTCTTGAAACTTTGCACACGGGTCGGAACCCGCGGCCATCAGGGTCAGACCGAAGATGGTACCTGAGCGTGGCAGGGGGCTCGACAGCGCCCCTGGAATGGGATTCGAACACTTGTCCATATATCAAACATGCTTGCATGTAATGATATGAAACTCGGTACACTTGTAGGTCTCGTCGGGCCGAACAACTTTCGTGCTCTAAGTTTTACGCCAGCCCAACAGGAAGTCGGCTATTATGGGTTGTTTGGAAACACGTGCTCTGGAATTATATATATTCCTCCTAGAGAATGAATCCAATCGCCACCAAACTCGGTCGGCATGAAGTCAAGACATTGAGGATGCTACATTCGGACGGATTTTTGATATCTCGAACGGTTTGGCCGTGGCGAGGAAATTGATTTATGACTAAAAATGGACACATGAAGTGTGTTATAACTTAGTTCGTTCTATCTACAGTTACAAAACTCGGCGTGTATATTGTTCTCGTCGAGCCGAACAACTTTCTAATTTACAGTCATTAGCTCCGACCAACAGAAAGTCAGATATTGTGGTTTGAATGTGGATTTCTTAAAATTTTTCTCTTTCTGAGTGACCCTCCTCCTCCCTTTCTGTGTTTTTTCTCTCAGTGTCTCTCTGTCTGACAGACAGAATGGGCCTGCCAAATTTTTTTTGTGTGTGTGTGTGTGTGGGGAGGGAGGGGGGTTCTCTGTTGGGTTTACATTTGCTTTTTGATTGTTTGATTGTTTTTCAAGGTTTCTGGGACTTTTGGGGCCCTTAACATGCTCGAAAACTCTTGAAACTTTGCACACAGGTCAGAACCCGCGGCCATCAGGGCCGGGCTGAATCTGGTACCCGGGCGTGGCAGGGGGCTCGACAGCGACACCTGGAATGGGATTCAAACACTTGTCCATATATCAAACATGCTTGCATGTAATAATATGAAACTCGAACACTTCTAGATCTCGTCGGGCCGAACAACTTTCTAATTTACAGTCATTAGCTCAGACCAACAGAAAGTCAGATATTTTGGTTTGAATGTGGAACACATTTCAAATTAACTTTGAAGCTCCAAAAGCACATCAAAAGTAACATAAAAGAAGGGAGTGTGTTATAACTTCTGCATACATTAACTGATCTCGATGAAACTTCAGCAGTGTGTTTGCGGGAAGAGGCCGGTCGCATGGATGTGACTACTGTGAGTCAAAGTTATAGCGCCACCAACTGGCAGAAGGAAGTGTGTCACTTTCAAAATGCTTTGAAATCACCCTCTTATGTCTCAAGTGAACAAACAGACCAACAGAAAATCAGATATTTTGGTTTGAATGTGGAACACATTTCAAATTAACTTTGAAGCTCCAAAAAGCACATCAAAAGTAACATAAAAGAAGGGAGTGTGTTATAACTTCTGCATACATTAACTGATCTCGATGAAACTTCAGCAGTGTGTTTGCGGAAGAGGCCGGTCGCATGGATGTGACTACTGTGAGTCAAAGTTATAGCGCCACCAACTGGCAGAAGGAAGTGTGTCACTTTCAAAATGCTTTGAAATCACCCTCTTATGTCTCAAGTGAACAAACAGACCAACAGAAAATCAGATATTTTGGTTTGAATGTGGAACACATTGCAAATTAACTTTGAAGCTCCAAAAAGCACATAAAGGCAGCATAAAAGCAAGGAAGTGTGTTATAACTTCTGCATACATTAACTGATCTCGATGAAACTTCAGCAGTGTGTCACATGGATGTGACTATTGTGAGACAAAGTTATAGCGCCACCAACTGGCAGAAGGGAGTGTGTCACTTTCAAAATGCTTTTAAATCACCCTCTTATGTCTCAAGTGAACAAACAGACCAACAGAAAGTCAGATATTTTGGTTTGAATGTGGAACACATTGCAAATGAACTTTGAAGCTCCAAAAAGCACATAAAGGCAGCATAAAAGCAAGGAAGTGTGTTATAACTTCTGCATACATTAACTGATCTCGATGAAACTTCAGCAGTGCGTAAATTATAATTACATTAATAAACCTGAACAGAGACCTCCGGATAAATACTGGCCTTCTGGATTAACACGCTTAAGTGCTGCAAAAGATATTGACCTATGACATCAAAAATTATTCTACATTTGAATTACCTCATAGATGTGACTATTGTGGTTCACGGTCCTAGGCACTGTCCCTGTCTCAAATGGCACACTTCATATGAATTTTCAGTCTTGTGTACTTATTTCGTGTGTCCATTAACTCCATGAGACCGTAGGGTGTCTCATTTTTCATTTTAGGTATCGGAAGGGTGCTCACGCATACTTTGTGGTTGATATGTGCCCTCCATGCGAACTTTTGCAGAGCCCACGCTGATGCGAGCTCTACAGCACACGTCTTCTCGACGGTCAAAGCGAGGTTACGTTATTGCCCATCGTGCACAGCGACCCTAAAGGCACGGGGGTGGCGGTGCCACCGGCTTGGGCCCGCCATCGCTGCTCGCAGCTATATTTATTATTATTATTATTAGGGCCCAAGCACAAAGTGCGTAGGACCCTATTGTTTTCGTTAGGATTATTATTAGGGCCCAAGCACAAAGTGCGTAGGACCCTATTGTTTTCGTTAGGATTATTATTATTATTATTATTATTATTATTATTATTATTATTATTATTATTATTATTTTTTATTTTTTTTTTACGACTTACGGGGCACTTTTGGGGCTCTTAACATGCTCAAAAACTCTTGAAACTTTGCACACGGGTCAGAACCTGCGGTCATTAGGGCCGGGCTGAAGCTGGTACCGGGCGTGGCAGGGGGCTCGACAGCGCCCCTGGAACAGGGTCCGAAAACTTGGTCTATAACTCAAACACGCTTGCATGTAATAATATGAAACTGGGTACACATATAGATCTCATCGTTTCATATATCCTTCATACTTTTACTTTTTACCCCAGACCAACAGGAAACCGTCTATTTAGGGTTGTTTGAAAACGCACGCAATGGAATTTGGAATACTCCTCCCAGAGAATTCCACCAATCGCCACCAAACTCGGTCAGCATGATGTCAAGACATTGAGCATGAAAAATTGCCGGCAGATTTTTGATATCTCTAATGGTTTGGCCGTGGCGAGGAAACGAAATGATGGCGAGAAACGAGAAACAGTCAGAGTGTTATAACTTCTGCATACATTAATTGATCTCGATGAAACTTCAGCGGTGTGTTCGCTGTAAGAGGCCGATCGCATGCATGTGACTATTGTGAGTCAAAGTTATAGCGCCACCAACTGGCAGAAGGAAGTGTGTCACTTTCAAAATACTTTAAAATCACCCACTTATTGTTACACGATTTACTTCAAACTTTATGTGTACAATGTAAACACCCGGCAGATGTAGACGTGTGAAAGGATTATTGATATCTTAAATACTGTTGTTGTGGCAGCTCCTCAAACTTGAATTTTCTTTTTTGATGCCTGGTGCAGGGGCTCAGTAGCGCCACCTTCAGACAAAAGTGGGGTATTGGTTTCATACTTTTACCTAGAGTCAGATATTTTGGTTTGAATGTGGAACACATTGCAAATGAACTTTGAAGCTCCAAAAAGCACACAAAGGAAGCATAAAAGCAAGGAAGTGTGTTATAACGTTTGCATATATTAACTGATCTCGATAAAACTTCAGCAGTGTGTCACATGGATGTGACTACTGTGAGTCAAAGTTATAGCGCCACCAACTGGCAGAAGGAAGTGTGTCACTTTCAAAATGCTTTGAAATCACCCCCTTATGTCTCAATTGAACAAACAGTTGATAAAGAAATCGGGTATCAATATATTGAATTATGAATTATTGCAGTGATCAACTTCAATGTCCGGTTACGATGAAAATAAACTATTGCTCTGTCTAAGCCATTATCTTTCTGAAACACGTCACAAAAACTTACAGAAACTGATAACACAAACATGATGTTGGAAATATACACTTATCAGAATAGTTATATTAAACTTTAGTCTATTTCAGTTAAAGCCATTTCAGTTATAAAGCTGTCTCCTGTAATTTCTCCTTTAATTCTATAATATAACCACTAGGTGGAGTTCTAAACCTATTTTCTGTATTCTCGTTGTTTTAACGTATGAAGAAGACTTGTACATGTTGTTGAGAACGCAGTGAAGTGTGACGCATATTTCGCTCTGTGAGTTTTATGAGTACTCCGAGTCTTTATTAAAACCAACACATGAAACATATGTCTAAAGAAAGTAGGGATGGGCTGATCGATCCGAACGTATCAAAACGTCCGAGAATGATGATCAAATTTCAAAATGCTTTGAAATCACACTCTTATTTTTATTTTAAACCTGTGATAAAACATATATGCTTGTGTTTTACATTTTTAAGAAAACAAAAAAAAATGGCAGCAAACAACCACTTTTATAATTATTGTTTTGCGATCTTTGCGATTGATTTTCTTTCTGATTAATTTTCTGATAAATCTACCATTTGTTGTTGAAATGACGTAGTTCCAACGGGAGTGCGAAGTGGAGGGCGGGTCCACCTTCTTCATGTAGCCAATCAGATGAGCTAATCGCTAACTCTCGATTTACTCTTATCTGATTGGTTTAAAAACACGCCAGTCACCAGAACACATCTTTAACATAATTTGGCTCAGACCCGTTCTCGTTGCTGCAATGGTACTTTTAATAATGCACACATGCATGTTAAATAATAAATAAATAAAAGAACAAATGAATAAATAAATGAATAAATAAACCATGATTACTTAAGGTTACAAATACACACACACACACACTCCATCATTGCAATCTTGACATCGCAGCCTGTTCATTATATCCGCAATAAAATATAATAATAAAATAGTAAACCTAACATATAAAAATTACTCTGTTTAAATTAGGGCTGGGCGATAAAACGATCTCGATATGGCATCGCGATAATATTTATTTAGACTACGATGATAAACTTTTGACATGTTTACTCGATATGGATAGACCTAACAGCCTATTACAAAGCAGAAATAAACGGACAACAGCCAGTCAGAACGCAGATTTTGGCTTGTGCGTCTAAGTACACGCCCATTTGCTAGCAGAGCACTGTTTGAGCTACCGGCAGTGAAGAAAGTGAGTGTAAAGAAAAATGAGTGGAAACGACGAACTCGAACTATCTTCCAAAGCTGAGGAAATTGTTGACAAAAAAGGTAACAAGACGTCAATTATATGGAAGTGGTTTGGATATCTGAAAAGCGACGACGCGCAAATAAAGACGGTCTGCGAAATATGCCGTCGGTCGGTGATAACCAAGACGGGAAACACAAATAAAACCTTTTCGGTCACCTGAAAAGGTACCATCCCAGCGACCACACCGAGAGTATGAAAATGCGGGCCCATGTTAATGTTACTCCGTCCAAAAGTTTTGCAGACTAGTCTTTCTGGCAAAAAACCTATAATAGGGTAATTAGGGTTACATGAGCACTACCTAAAAGGTGTAGCATACTGACTGCTTTACAATGTTTACATTTTGCACTTTTTACTCAGATTGCTACCTCTAAAACATTTGAGATATTTAAAACCAGTACACAATTAATATTTTATTTATCTGACAGTTAAGTACTTAAATCTGCCAGGGACTTTGTGGTTCACTTGTTTACATTTGTTGTCTTGGTTGTACCTCTGCAAACATTTTGAAATGTTTGCTGCCCTGCCAAAGAAATTTGATGTGATAGTACTGTAGTCACAGCTTTTAGTTTGATATTTTATAATCAGTTACAAGGCAAGCTAACTTGCATTGTTTTGTCAAGGCAGATAAAGCATGTTTGCTAAAAGTAAAATGTTAACATTTAGATTTAAAGTTTATCAATATTCTTTTATAACAAAATATATTCTCAACCAATCCATGTTTGCACAGTTAAATGTTTGCATTGTTATTTATTTATGTTAATAAACTATATAGTTCAACTATTGAACCTTCTGGTTTCTTCAGGCATCATTATCAGTATACTTTTCAAACGGGCAGCATTATTAAATTATATATCGTAACAAATATCGATATCGATCAATATGGAAAAAATATCGTGATAATATATTTTGCCATATCGCCCAGCCCTAGTTTAAATAGTCAGTAGTACAATTCAGTATCATTCACAGTAAGCACCGCTCCACTGTGATGTTTCCAAGCATATTTTTACGCATGTAAAGCGGATGATTTTCTACGTCGGTATTGGAGCGTGAGTAAAGTACAAAGCCTATAATAAAGAATAGTTTAGCATCCAAATACATCGCAAATGTAAAAACATTTTGATTGTAAAGAGAGCGCTTTTTTTATTTGTGTTCTGTTCTGAATATCATTCAATTTCAAGGATTTGTTGTGGAATGTTTTGAGAGTATCATCAAATAAGAATAATTCTCTCGTTTTAGTGATTCCCTAGTTATTTTTTTTATAATTCTAATCAGGTAAGGCAAGTAATATTCTCTGTGTCTTTATATAAATAAACCAAAACAAAAAAGTTTGAGCACCGCTGCTTTATGGCACGTTTTGGATTGTGGTCAGCACAGAAAACAGCGCACGATTCTTAAATGGTTTGAAAGTTATATTGAAATGCTTACAAAGGAATGGATAAGAGGAATCGACATTTTTATTTAAAAACAAGTCATCTGAAACCTGACATCAAGTAAGGTGAGGAACAACGAATTTCACACACTTGGAAAATGCTTTTTATTTGAATGAGTGAATGTGGCTCTTAAAAGAGCCATTGTTGCTGCCCTTAAAAGGACATTTGTTGCTTCATCTTCTGAGTTCCACCTGCAGAGCTTCTCGGAGGTTGCTCGGCAGAAGCTGGTTTCCCTCTGGTCTCAGGTGGACTCCGTCTCTGCACAGATGGAACAAGCCGATGTTTCTGTGGTGAATGCAGCGCATCTGCCTCTCTGCCAAGAAGCCAGACATGGCGCCGTTGATCCACCGCCGGCTTCGTTCAATGCCATAGCCAGTCCTGCCAGTCTGTCCTCTCCAATTTAGACGGGGTAAAATGCCAGAAAACACCAGCCTGGTTCTGGGAAACATTTGTAAGACTTCGGTCAGGTCACTCTTTATTTCCCGAAGAAAATCGAGGCGGTTGCGGCCCACCCGACACAAACTGTTCCCTCCCAGGTGAATAATGAGAATATCTGGAGCTGTAGCTTTGGCCCTGAGAGAGCGCAGAGCTGGAAACAGCTGCTCCCAGAGTCTGCCTCCTCTGCCGTCCCAGGTGATCTCACACTGAAGACCGAGGTTTCCGTCCAGGCGCTGCTCACAGAAGCGAGTATGCAGTGTGCGGATGATGGAACTGCCGACGATCCAAACACGTGAAGCCATCTCAAAGACGAGTGAGGGAATGTGATTTACAACCGGTATTTATGAGTGTTGCACGTTTGGTTCCTAAAGGTGTTACAGGCCCCACCCATTTCCAGATTCAATAATCGGCTCGTTCTTACATAGTAGAGCACGTTCGCACATGCGCAGTCTTCAAAAACGGTGCTTTATTTATTTATGTACCGTACAAAAACGGTACATAAATAACATTTGTATGTGTTCTAAACAAAAGACACAGGTTGTACTGAATGTCAGCTTGTTTATTTGGCTCAAGATAAGGATTTATTAAGTCCACATGTCATGCAAACAAGAAATGCTTCTAACTAGGTCGAGAGCTGTCGCTGTGAATGTTCGTTGGAGCTCTACAGCACACATCTTCTCGACAGTCAAAGCGAGGTTACGTTATTGCCCATCGTGCACAGCAACCCTAAAGGCACGGGGGTGGCGGTGCCACCGGCTTGGGCCCGTCATCGCTGCTCGCAGCTTTAATTATTATTATTAGGGCCCAAGCACAAAGTGCGTAGGACCCTATTGTTTTCGTTAGGATTATTATTATTATTATTATTATTATTATTATTATTATTATTATTATTATTATTTTTACGACTTACGGGGCACTTTTGGGGCTCTTAACATGCTCAAAAACTCTTGAAACTTTGCACACGGGTCAGAACCTGCGGTCATTAGGGCCGGGCTGAAGCTGGTACCCGGGCGTGGCAGGGGGCTCGACAGCGCCCCTGGAACAGGGTCCGAAAACTTGGTCTATAACTCAAACACGCTTGCATGTAATAATATGAAACTCGGTACACATATAGATCTCATCATTTCATATATCCTTCATACTTTTACTTTTTACCCCAGACCAACAGGAAACCGTCTATTTAGGGTTGTTTGAAAACGCACGCAATGGAATTTGGAATACTCCTCCCAGAGAACTCCACCAATCGCCACCAAACTCGGTCAGCATGATGTCAAGACATTGACCATGAAAAATTGCCGGCAGATTTTTGATATCTCCAACGGTTTGGCCGTGGCGAGGAAACGAAATGATGGCGAGAAACGAGAAACAGTCAGAGTGTTATAACTTCTACATACATTAATTGATCTCGATGAAACTTCAGCGGTGTGTTCGCTGTAAGAGGCCGATCGCATGGATGTGACTATTGTGAGTCAAAGTTATAGCGCCACCAACTGGCAGAAGGAAGTGTGTCACTTTCAAAATGCTTTAAAATCACCCCCTTATGTCTCAATTGAACAAACAGTTGATAAAGAAATCGGTATCAATATATTGAATTATTAATTATTTCACTGATCAACTGTGATGTCCGGTTAAGATGAAAATAAACTATTACTCTGTCTAAGCGATTATCTTTCTGAAACACGTCACAAAAACTTACAGAAACTGATAACACAAACATGATGTTGGAAATATACACTTATCAGAATAGTTATATTAAACTTTAGTCTATTTCAGTTAAAGCCATTTCAGTTATAAAGCTGTCTCCTGTAATTTCTCCTTTAATTCTATAATATAACCACTAGGTGGAGTTCTAAACCTATTTTCTGTATTCTCGTTGTTTTAACGTATGAAGAAGACTTGTACATGTTGTTGAGAACGCAGTGAAGTGTGACGCATATTTCGTTCTGTGAGTTTTATGAGTACTCCGAGTCTTTATTAAAACCAACACATGAAACATATGTCTAAAGAAAGTAGGGATGGGCTGATCGATCCGAACGTATCAAAACGTCCGAGAATGATGATCAAATTTCAAAATGCTTTGAAATCACACTCTTATTTTTATTTTAAACCTGTGATAAAACATATATGCTTGTGTTTTACATTTTTAAGAAAACAAAAAAATGTCAGCAAACAACCACTTTTATAATTATTGTTTTGCGATCTTTGCGATTGATTTTCTTTCTGATTAATTTTCTGATAAATCTACCATTTGTTGTTGAAATGACGTAGTTCCAACGGGAGTGCGAAGTGGAGGGCGGGTCCACCTTCTTCATGTAGCCAATCAGATGAGCTAATCGCTAACTCTCGATTTACTCTTATCTGATTGGTTTAAAAACACGCCAGTCACCAGAACACATCTTTAACATAATTTGGCTCAGACCCGTTCTCGTTGCTGCAATGGTACTTTTAATAATGCACACATGCATGTTAAATAATAAATAAATAAAAGAACAAATGAATAAATAAATGAATAAATAAACCATGATTACTTAAGGTTACAAATACACACACACACACACTCCATCATTGCAATCTTGACATCGCAGCCTGTTCATTATATCCGCAATAAAATATAATAATAAAATAGTAAACCTAACATATAAAAATTACTCTGTTTAAATTAGGGCTGGGCGATAAAACGATCTCGATATGGCATCGCGATAATATTTATTTAGACTACGATGATAAACTTTTGACATGTTTACTCGATATGGATAGACCTAACAGCCTATTACAAAGCAGAAATAAACGGACAACAGCCAGTCAGAACGCAGATTTTGGCTTGTGCGTCTAAGTACACGCCCATTTGCTAGCAGAGCACTGTTTGAGCTACCGGCAGTGAAGAAAGTGAGTGTAAAGAAAAATGAGTGGAAACGACGAACTCGAACTATCTTCCAAAGCTGAGGAAATTGTTGACAAAAAAGGTAACAAGACGTCAATTATATGGAAGTGGTTTGGATATCTGAAAAGCGACGACGCGCAAATAAAGACGGTCTCGCGAAATATGCCGTCGGTCGGTGATAACCAAGACGGAAACACAAATAAAACCTTTTCGGTCACCTGAAAAGGTACCATCCCAGCGACCACACCGAGAGTATGAAAATGCGGGCCCATGTTAATGTTACTCCGTCCAAAAGTTTTGCAGACTAGTCTTTCTGGCAAAAAACCTATAATAGGGTAATTAGGGTTACATGAGCACTACCTAAAAGGTGTAGCATACTGACTGCTTTACAATGTTTACATTTTGCACTTTTTACTCAGATTGCTACCTCTAAAACATTTGAGATATTTAAAACCAGTACACAATTAATATTTTATTTATCTGACAGTTAAGTACTTAAATCTGCCAGGGACTTTGTGGTTCACTTGTTTACATTTGTTGTCTTGGTTGTACCTCTGCAAACATTTTGAAATGTTTGCTGCCCTGCCAAAGAAATTTGATGTGATAGTACTGTAGTCACAGCTTTTAGTTTGATATTTTATAATCAGTTACTAGGCAAGCTAACTTGCATTGTTTTGTCAAGGCAGATAAAGCATGTTTGCTAAAAGTAAAATGTTAACATTTAGATTTAAAGTTTATCAATATTCTTTTATAACAAAATATATTCTCAACCAATCCATGTTTGCACAGTTAAATGTTTGCATTGTTATTTATTTATGTTAATAAACTATATAGTTCAACTATTGAACCTTCTGGTTTCTTCAGGCATCATTATCAGTATACTTTTCAAACGGGCAGCATTATTAAATTATATATCGTAACAAATATCGATATCGATCAATATGGAAAAAATATCGTGATAATATATTTTGCCATATCGCCCAGCCCTAGTTTAAATAGTCAGTAGTACAATTCAGTATCATTCACAGTAAGCACCGCTCCACTGTGATGTTTCCAAGCATATTTTTACGCATGTAAAGCGGATGATTTTCTACGTCGGTATTGGAGCGTGAGTAAAGTACAAAGCCTATAATAAAGAATAGTTTAGCATCCAAATACATCGCAAATGTAAAAACATTTTGATTGTAAAGAGAGCGTTTTTTTATTTGTGTTCTGTTCTGAATATCATTCAATTTCAAGGATTTGTTGTGGAATGTTTTGAGAGTATCATCAAATAAGAATAATTCTCTCGTTTTAGTGATTCCCTAGTTATTTTTTTTATAATTCTAATCAGGTAAGGCAAGTAATATTCTCTGTGTCTTTATATAAATAAACCAAAACAAAAAAGTTTGAGCACCGCTGCTTTATGGCACGTTTTGGATTGTGGTCAGCACAGAAAACAGCGCACGATTCTTAAATGGTTTGAAAGTTATATTGAAATGCTTACAAAGGAATGGATAAGAGGAATCGACATTTTTATTTAAAAACAAGTCATCTGAAACCTGACATCAAGTAAGGTGAGGAACAACGAATTTCACACACTTGGAAAATGCTTTTTATTTGAATGAGTGAATGTGGCTCTTAAAAGAGCCATTGTTGCTGCCCTTAAAAGGACATTTGTTGCTTCATCTTCTGAGTTCCACCTGCAGAGCTTCTCGGAGGTTGCTCGGCAGAAGCTGGTTTCCCTCTGGTCTCAGGTGGACTCCGTCTCTGCACAGATGGAACAAGCCGATGTTTCTGTGGTGAATGCAGCGCATCTGCCTCTCTGCCAAGAAGCCAGACATGGCGCCGTTGATCCACCGCCGGCTTCGTTCAATGCCATAGCCAGTCCTGCCAGTCTGTCCTCTCCAATTTAGACGGGGTAAAATGCCAGAAAACACCAGCCTGGTTCTGGGAAACATTTGTAAGACTTCGGTCAGGTCACTCTTTATTTCCGAAGAAAATCGAGGCGGTTGCGGCCCACCCGACACAAACTGTTCCCTCCCAGGTGAATAATGAGAATATCTGGAGCTGTAGCTTTGGCCCTGAGAGAGCGCAGAGCTGGAAACAGCTGCTCCCAGAGTCTGCCTCCTCTGCCGTCCCAGGTGATCTCACACTGAAGACCGAGGTTTCCGTCCAGGCGCTGCTCACAGAAGCGAGTATGCAGTGTGCGGATGATGGAACTGCCGACGATCCAAACACGTGAAGCCATCTCAAAGACGAGTGAGGGAATGTGATTTACAACCGGTATTTATGAGTGTTGCACGCTTGGTTCCTAAAGGTGTTACAGGCCCCACCCATTTCCAGATTCAATAATCGGCTCGTTCTTACATAGTAGAGCACGTTCAGCACATGCGCAGTCTTCAAAAACGGTGCTTTATTTATTTATGTACCGTACAAAAACGGTACATAAATAACATTTGTATGTGTTCTAAACAAAAGACACAGGTTGTACTGAATGTCAGCTTGTTTATTTGGCTCAAGATAAGGATTTATTAAGTCCACATGTCATGCAAACAAGAAATGCTTCTAACTAGGTCGAGAGCTGTCGCTGTGAATGTTCGTTGGAGCTCTACAGCACACATCTTCTCTCGACAGTCAAAGCGAGGTTACGTTATTGCCCATCGTGCACAGCAACCCTAAAGGCACGGGGGTGGCGGTGCCACCGGCTTGGGCCCGTCATCGCTGCTCGCAGCTTTAATTATTATTATTAGGGCCCAAGCACAAAGTGCGTAGGACCCTATTGTTTTCGTTAGGATTATTATTATTATTATTATTATTATTATTATTATTATTATTTTTTACGACTTACGGGGCACTTTTGGGGCTCTTAACATGCTCAAAAACTCTTGAAACTTTGCACACGGGTCAGAACCTGCGGTCATTAGGGCCGGCCTGAAGCTGGTACCCGGGCGTGGCAGGGGGCTCGACAGCGCCCCTGGAACAGGGGCCGAAAACTTGGTCTATAACTCAAACACGCTTGCATGTAATAATATGAAACTCGGTACACATATAGATCTCATCATTTCATATATCCTTCATACTTTTACTTTTTACCCCAGACCAACAGGAAACCGTCTATTTAGGGTTGTTTGAAAACGCATGCAATGGAATTTGGAATACTCCTCCCAGAGAACTCCACCAATCGCCACCAAACTCGGTCAGCATGATGTCAAGACATTGACCATGAAAAATTGCCGGCAGATTTTTGATATCTCCAACGGTTTGGCCGTGGCGAGGAAACGAAATGATGGCGAGAAACGAGAAACAGTCAGAGTGTTATAACTTCTACATACATTAATTGATCTCGATGAAACTTCAGCGGTGTGTTCGCTGTAAGAGGCCGATCGCATGGATGTGACTATTGTGAGTCAAAGTTATAGCGCCACCAACTGGCAGAAGGAAGTGTGTCACTTTCAAAATGCTTTAAAATCACCCACTTATTGTTACACGATTTACTTCAAACTTTAGGTGTATAATGTAAACACACGGCAGATGTAGACGTGTGAAAGAATTATTGATATCTTAAATACTGCTGTCGCGGCAGCTCTTCAAACTTGAATTTTCTTTTTGATGCCTGGTGCAGGGGCTCAGTAGCGCCACCTTCAGACAAAAGTGGGGTATTGGTTTCATACTTTGACCTAGAGTCAGATATTTTGGTTTGAATGTGGAACACATTGCACAAGAACTTTGAAGCTCAAAAAAGCACATAAATGAAGCTTAAACAGCAAGGAAGTGTGTTATAACTTCTGCATACATTACTTGATCTCGATGAAACTTAAGCAGTTTCTTCACTTGAAGAGGCCGGTCGCGTGGATGTGACTATTGTGAGTCAAAGTTATAGCGCCACCAACTGGCAGAAGGAAGTGTGTCACTTTCAAAATGCTTTGAAATCACCCCTTATGTCTCAATTGAACAAACAGTTGATAAAGAAATCGGTATCAATATATTGAATTATTAATTATTTCACTGATCAACTGTGATGTCCGGTTAAGATGAAAATAAACTATTACTCTGTCTAAGCGATTATCTTTCTGAAACACGTCACAAAAACTTACAGAAACGGATAACACAAACATGACGTTGGAAATATACACTTATCAGAATAGTTATATTAAACTTGTCTATTTCAGTTATAAAGCTGTCTCATATGTAATTTCTCCTTTAATTCTATAATATAACCACTAGATGGAGGTCTAAGCACATTTTCTGTATTCTCGTTGTTTTAACGTAAGAAGAACACTTGTACGTGTTGACTGTTGAGAACGGTGTTTGGAGATTTTAAAAGACGCGGACCAGACGGAAAAACAAGACATACTGCATCATTGCGTTCAATATTTTAACGAGGGCCACTCGTACGCTGTACACGGTGTAAGCATCAGCTTGAGGACTCTTCAAAATGTATATAGGTCTCAGTTCTGGATGGAGTTATTTGCAGACCTTAGAGATGCTGGATACTTCAACGGGAGTCGTGAGCGTCATTGCTTTGGTGATACAATAAAAAATACTCTACAAAAAAAAAAAAAAAAAAAAAAAACAGGGTTTCCACGGGGTCTTAAAAAGTCTAAAATTTCAAAATCACAATTTAAGGCCTTAAAAAGTCTTAAATTTGCTGAAGTATTGTGTTCTAGGTCTTAAATAATTTTTAACAGGTCTTAATTTTCCTACGTCCATGTAAATCTCATTTAAATGCTCCCGCAGCTTTGGAATGTTTCTTTTTTACTTCCGTGCTGTTGTAGTTTCTTATTTCGCTAGTCCAAATATAATTCGCTGTATTATGACTACAAAATAGACCAACATGCAACAGCCAGCTTTGAGCTTTCGTGTTATTGGCGCGAGTCTCTCGGATACAACAGAAAGACGTTAAACGGATTTTATTCAGCTATGAGGAAGTGCAAGTTTAGCGATACTTGGCTTGAAAAATCTGAATTTCGTGCTTGGTTAAAGCCAGTTGCAAATAACGCATTTGAAGCCTACTGCTTATGCAAGAAAGCTATTAAATTGGGAATGTTGGGTGTACGGGCGCTGGAGTCTCATTCAAAAAGTGAAAAATATCTAACTGCTGTCAAGGGTCTCCAGCAAACTACAGCCATCAGCCATTACGCGCTTTGGAATAGCGGATGATGACTAATTTCCAAAATCACGGGACCGTTCGTGCTGATGTTCGACGAAAGTCTTCATCGCACCACCAAAACGAAACAGCTGGACCTGCACGTACGTTTTTGGTCTGCTGCGAATGGGTCGAGACTGCAATAAATAAAAATAAAAAGGAATAGGCTACAATGAATGATCTATGGCAGGGCTAGTATAATGGTGGCCCCCAGATCATCTTTATCTGGCCCTCCAACAGTTTTTTTATTTTTAAAAACCCTCACAATCTGATATCAAAGTGCCCTCTCAGCAAAGGTTTAGCGTGCTCATAGGCAACCGCATTCATCGGTGAGTTTAACAACGCTCATTGTGGGTACAACACCATTCATCGGTGAGTTTAACAACGCTCAACTGCAGGTAAAGCAGCACACAGAGGTGAGTTCAACCAAAACAACGCTAAACTGCATGTGGCTAATGTTTACACTCAGGGTACATTACGGCATGTTTTCCATAACGTTACGACGTTCTCAATATAATTCATAATCACACGTTTATAATGAACAACGCGTTATGGTTATTGTGTTATTAAAAACTGTGTACGCAGGTGTTACAGTTAACATGGTAACACTAAGTTACACCTGGTTTACTTGTATGTTACTGATTAAGAAGTAATGTAAAAAAAAACAGTTATAACTGCATGAAGATGAATGGTAACACAATACTGGCAAAATACTGTTTACATCTTGCAAATGCATATGATTCAAGACTAGAATTCCCCCAGAACGGAGGGAGGGGCGGGTGACCAAACCTCATTATCATTTAAAGTCATATGCACTGAAACGGCGTGCTGAAAACGGAGCTGTTTTTCAGCAGTTAAAATTAGTGTTTTCTTAAAATACTAATGAGAATTTTTAATAAAAGTATATTACAAAGTTTTCATTTAGACCCTAAAGATTCATATTAACTTGTACAAAAATGGCATTATATGACCCCTTTAAGGTTACAAATACACACACACACACACACACTCCATCATTGCAATCTTGACATTGCAGCCTGTTCATTATAGCCGCAATAAAATATAATAATAAAATAGTAAACCTACCATATAAAAATTACTCTGTTTAAATAGTCAGTAGTACAATTCGTATCATTCACAGTAAGCACCGCTCCACTGTGATGTTTCCAAGCATATTTTTGCGCATGTAAAGAGGATGATTTTCTACGTCGGTATTGCAGCGTGAGTAAAGTACAAAGCCTATAATAACTGGCAGAAGGCAGTAAGAGAAACAGGAAGTCTGTTATAACTTCTGCATACATTAATTGATCTCGACGAAACTTCAGCAGTGTGTTCGCTGTAAGAGGCCGATCGCATGGATGTTGCTATTGTGAGTCAGTTATAGCGCCACCAACTGGCAGAAGGAAGTGTGTCACTTTCAAAATGCTTTTAAATCACCCCTTATGTCTCAAGTGAACAAACAGACCAACAGAAAGTCAGATATTTTGGTTTGAATGTGGATTTCTTGGAATTTGCACACATCTTCTCGACGGTCGAAGCGAGCTTACGTTATTGCCCGTCGTGCGCGGCGACCCTAAAGGCCCAGGGTGGCGGTGCCACCGGCTTGGGCCCGTCATCGCTGCTCGCAGCTTTAATTATTATTATTATTATTATTTATTTTTTACGACTTACGGGGCACTTTTGGGGCTCTTAACATGCTCAAAAACTCTTGAAACTTTGCACACGGGTCAGAACCTGCGGTCATTAGGGCCGGGCTGAAGCTGGTACCCGGGCGTGGCAGGGGGCTCGACAGCGCCCCTGGAACAGGGTCCGAAAACTTGGTCTATAACTCAAACACGCTTGCATGTAATAATATGAAACTGGGTACACATATAGATCTCATCGTTTCATATATCCTTCATACTTTTACTTTTTACCCCAGACCAACAGGAAACCGTCTATTTAGGGTTGTTTGAAAAACGCACGCAATGGAATTTGGAATACTCCTCCCAGAGAATTCCACCAATCGCCACCAAACTCGGTCAGCATGATGTCAAGACATTGAGCATGAAAAATTGCCGGCAGATTTTTGATATCTCTAACGGTTTGGCCGTGGCGAGAAACGAAATGATGGCGAGAAACGAGAAACAGTCAGAGTGTTATAACTTCTGCATACATTAATTGATCTCGATGAAACTTCAGCGGTGTGTTCGCTGTAAGAGGCCGATCGCATGGATGTGACTATTGTGAGTCAAAGTTATAGCGCCACCAACTGGCAGAAGGAAGTGTGTCACTTTCAAAATGCTTTAAAATCACCCACTTATTGTTACACGATTTACTTCAAACTTTATGTGTATAATGTAAACACCCGGCAGATGTAGACGTGTGAAAGGATTATTGATATCTTAAATACTGTTGTTGTGGCAGCTCTTCAAACTTGAATTTTCTTTTTTGATGCCTGGTGCAGGGGCTCAGTAGCGCCACCTTCAGACAAAAGTGGGGTATTGGTTTCATACTTTGACCTAGAGTCAGATATTTTGGTTTGAATGTGGAACACATTGCAAATGAACTTTGAAGCTCCAAAAGCACACAAAGGAAGCATAAAAGCAAGGAAGTGTGTTATAACTTTTGCATATATTAACTGATCTCGATGAAACTTCAGCAGTGTGTCACATGGATGTGACTACTGTGAGTCAAAGTTATAGCGCCACCAACTGGCAGAAGGAAGTGTGTCACTTTCAAAATGCTTTGAAATCACCCCTTATGTCTCAATTGAACAAACAGTTGATAAAGAAATCGGGTATCAATATATTGAATTATGAATTATTGCAGTGATCAACTTTAATGTCCGGTTAAGATGAAAATAAACTATTGCTCTGTCTAAGCCATTATCTTTCTGAAACACGTCACAAAAACTTACAGAAACTGATAACACAAACATGATGTTGGAAATATACACTTATCAGAATAGTTATATTAAACTTTAGTCTATTTCAGTTAAAGCCATTTCAGTTATAAAGCTGTCTCATGTAATTTCTCCTTTAATTCTATAATATAACCACTAGGTGGAGTTCTAAGCCTATTTTCTGTATTCTCGTTGTTTTAACGTATGAAGAAGACTTGTACATGTTGTTGAGAACGCAGTAAAGTGTGACGCATATTTCGTTCTGTGAGTTTTATGAGTACTCCGAGTCTTTATTAAAACCAACACATGAAACATATGTCTAAAGAAAGTAGGGATGGGCTGATCGATCCGAACGTATCAAAACGTCCGAGAATGATGATCAAATTTCAAAATGCTTTGAAATCACACTCTTATTTTTATTGTAAACCTGTGATAAAACATATATGCTTGTGTTTTACATTTTTAAGAAAACAAAAAAAATGGCAGCAAACAACCACTTTTATAATTATTGTTTTGCGATCTTTGCGATTGATTTTCTTTCTGATTAATTTTCTGATAAATCTACCATTTGTTGTTGAAATGACGTAGTTCCAACGGGAGCGCGAAGTGGAGGGCGGGTCCACCTTCTTCATGTAGCCAATCAGATGAGCTAATCGCTAACTCTCGATTTACTCTTATCTGATTGGTTTAAAAACACGCCAGTCACCAGAACACATCTTTAACATAATTTGGCTCAGACCCGTTCTCGTTGCTGCAATGGTACTTTTAATAATGCACACATGCATGTTAAATAATAAATAAATAAAAGAACAAATGAATAAATAAATGAATAAATAAACCATGATTACTTAAGGTTACAAATACACACACACACACACTCCATCATTGCAATCTTGACATCGCAGCCTGTTCATTATATCCGCAATAAAATATAATAATAAAATAGTAAACCTAACATATAAAAATTACTCTGTTTAAATTAGGGCTGGGCGATAAAACGATCTCGATATGGCATCGCGATAATATTTATTTAGACTACGATGATAAACTTTTGACATGTTTACTCGATATGGATAGACCTAACAGCCTATTACAAAGCAGAAATAAACGGACAACAGCCAGTCAGAACGCAGATTTTGGCTTGTGCGTCTAAGTACACGCCCATTTGCTAGCAGAGCACTGTTTGAGCTACCGGCAGTGAAGAAAGTGAGTGTAAAGAAAAAATGAGTGGAAACGACGAACTCGAACTATCTTCCAAAGCTGAGGAAATTGTTGACAAAAAAGGTAACAAGACGTCAATTATATGGAAGTGGTTTGGATATCTGAAAAGCGACGACGCGCAAATAAAGACGGTCTCGCGAAATATGCCGTCGGTCGGTGATAACCAAGACGGGAAACACAAATAAAACCTTTTCGGTCACCTGAAAAGGTACCATCCCAGCGACCACACCGAGAGTATGAAAATGCGGGCCCATGTTAATGTTACTCCGTCCAAAAGTTTTGCAGACTAGTCTTTCTGGCAAAAAACCTATAATAGGGTAATTAGGGTTACATGAGCACTACCTAAAAGGTGTAGCATAGTGACTGGTTTACAATGTTTACATTTTGCACTTTTACTCAGATTGCTACCTCTAAAACATTTGAGATATTTAAAACCAGTACACAATTAATATTTTATTTATCTGACAGTTAAGTACTTAAATCTGCCAGGGACTTTGTGGTTCACTTGTTTACATTTGTTGTCTTGGTTGTACCTCTGCAAACATTTTGAAATGTTTGCTGCCCTGCCAAAGAAATTTGATGTGATAGTACTGTAGTCACAGCTTTTAGTTTGATATTTTATAATCAGTTACAAGGCAAGCTAACTTGCATTGTTTTGTCAAGGCAGATAAAGCATGTTTGCTAAAAGTAAAATGTTAACATTTAGATTTAAAGTTTATCAATATTCTTTTATAACAAAATATATTCTCAACCAATCCATGTTTGCACAGTTAAATGTTTGCATTGTTATTTATTTATGTTAATAAACTATATAGTTCAACTATTGAACCTTCTGGTTTCTTCAGGCATCATTATCAGTATACTTTTCAAACGGGCAGCATTATTAAATTATATATCAGTAACAAATATCGATATCGATCAATATGGAAAAAAATATCGTGATAATATATTTTGCCATATCGCCCAGCCCTAGTTTAAATAGTCAGTAGTACAATTCGTATCATTCACAGTAAGCACCGCTCCACTGTGATGTTTCCAAGCATATTTTTACGCATGTAAAGCGGATGATTTTCTACGTCGGTATTGGAGCGTGAGTAAAGTACAAAGCCTATAATAAAGAATAGTTTAGCATCCAAATACATCGCAAATGTAAAAACATTTTGATTGTAAAGAGAGCGTTTTTTTATTCGTGTTCTGTTCTGAATATCATTCAATTTCAAGGATTTGTTGTGGAATGTTTTGAGAGTATCATCAAATAAGAATAATTCTCTCGTTTAGTGATTCCCTAGTTATTTTTTTATAATTCTAATCAGGTAAGGCAAGTAATATTCTCTGTGTCTTTATATAAATAAACCAAAACAAAAAAGTTTGAGCACCGCTGCTTTATGGCACGTTTTGGATTGTGGTCAGCACAGAAAACAGCGCACGATTCTTAAATGGTTTGAAAGTTATATTGAAATGCTTACAAAGGAATGGATAAGAGGAATCGACATTTTTATTTAAAAACAAGTCATCTGAAACCTGACATCAAGTAAGGTGAGGAACAACGAATTTCACACACTTGGAAAATGCTTTTTATTTGAATGAGTGAATGTGGCTCTTAAAAGAGCCATTGTTGCTGCCCTTAAAAGGACATTTGTTGCTTCATCTTCTGAGTTCCACCTGCAGAGCTTCTCGGAGGTTGCTCGGCAGAAGCTGGTTTCCCTCTGGTCTCAGGTGGACTCCGTCTCTGCACAGATGGAACAAGCCGATGTTTCTGTGGTGAATGCAGCGCATCTGCCTCTCTGCCAAGAAGCCAGACATGGCGCCGTTGATCCACCGCCGGCTTCGTTCAATGCCATAGCCAGTCCTGCCAGTCTGTCCTCTCCAATTTAGACGGGGTAAAATGCCAGAAAACACCAGCCTGGTTCTGGGAAACATTTGTAAGACTTCGGTCAGGTCACTCTTTATTTCCCGAAGAAAATCGAGGCGGTTGCGCCCACCCGACACAAACTGTTCCCTCCCAGGTGAATAATGAGAATATCTGGAGCTGTAGCTTTGGCCCTGAGAGAGCGCAGAGCTGGAAACAGCTGCTCCCAGAGTCTGCCTCCTCTGCCGTCCCAGGTGATCTCACACTGAAGACCGAGGTTTCCGTCCAGGCGCTGCTCACAGAAGCGAGTATGCAGTGTGCGGATGATGGAACTGCCGACGATCCAAACACGTGAAGCCATCTCAAAGACGAGTGAGGGAATGTGATTTACAACCGGTATTTATGAGTGTTGCACGTTTGGTTCCTAAAGGTGTTACAGGCCCCACCCATTTCCAGATTCAATAATCGGCTCGTTCTTACATAGTAGAGCACGTTCAGCACATGCGCAGTCTTCAAAAACGGTGCTTTATTTATTTATGTACCGTACAAAAACGGTACATAAATAACATTTGTATGTGTTCTAAACAAAAGACACAGGTTGTACTGAATGTCAGCTTGTTTATTTGGCTCAAGATAAGGATTTATTAAGTCCACATGTCATGCAAACAAGAAATGCTTCTAACTAGGTCGAGAGCTGTCGTTGCGAATGTTCGTTGGAGCTCTACAGCACACATCTTCTTCTCGACAGTCAAAGCGAGGTTACGTTATTGCCCATCGTGCACAGCAACCCTAAAGGCACGGGGGTGGCGGTGCCACCGGCTTGGGCCCGTCATCGCTGCTCGCAGCTTTAATTATTAGGGCCCAAGCACAAAGTGCGTAGGACCCTATTGTTTTCGTTAGGATTATTATTATTATTATTATTATTATTATTATTATTTTTTTTTTTTTTTTAACGACTTACGGGGCACTTTTGGGGCTCTTAACATGCTCAAAAACTCTTGAAACTTTGCACACGGGTCAGAACCTGCGGTCATTAGGGCCGGGCTGAAGCTGGTACCGGGCGTGGCAGGGGCTCGACAGCGCCCCTGGAACAGGGTCCGAAAACTTGGTCTATAACTCAAACATGCTTGCATGTAATAATATGAAACTCGGTACACATATAGATCTCATCGTTTCATATATCCTTCATACTTTTACTTTTTACCCCAGACCAACAGGAAACCGTCTATTTAGGGTTGTTTGAAAAACTCACGCAATGGAATTTGGAATACTCCTCCCAGAGAATTCCACCAATCGCCACCAAACTCGGTCAGCATGATGTCAAGACATTGAGCATGAAAAATTGCCGGCAGATTTTTGATATCTCTAACGGTTTGGCCGTGGCGAGGAAACGAAATGATGGCGAGAAACGAGAAACAGTCAGAGTGTTTTAACTTCTGCATACATTAATTGATCTCGATGAAACTTCAGCGGTGTGTTCGCTGTAAGAGGCCGATCGCATGGATGTGACTATTGTGAGTCAAAGTTATAGCGCCACCAACTGGCAGAAGGAAGTGTGTCACTTTCAAAATGCTTTAAAACCACCCACTTATTGTTACACGATTTACTTCAGACTTTATGTGTATAATGTAAACACCCGGCAGATGTAGACGTGTGAAAGGATTATTGATATCTTAAATACTGTTGTTGTGGCAGCTCTTCAAACTTGAATTTTCTTTTTTGATGCCTGGTGCAGGGGCTCAGTAGCGCCACCTTCAGACAAAAGTGGGGTATTGGTTTCATACTTTGACCTAGAGTCAGATATTTTGGTTTGAATGTGGAACACATTGCAAATGAACTTTGAAGCTCCAAAAAGCACACAAAGGAAGCATAAAAGCAAGGAAGTGTGTTATAACTTTTGCATATATTAACTGATCTCGATGAAACTTCAGCAGTGTGTCACATGGATGTGACTACTGTGAGTCAAAGTTATAGCGCCACCAACTGGCAGAAGGAAGTGTGTCACTTTCAAAATGCTTTGAAATCACCCCTTATGTCTCAATTGAACAAACAGTTGATAAAGAAATCGGGTATCAATATATTGAATTATGAATTATTGCAGTGATCAACTTTAATGTCCAGTTAAGATGAAAATAAACTATTGCTCTGTCTAAGCCATTATCTTTCTGAAACACGTCACAAAAACTTACAGAAACTGATAACACAAACATGATGTTGGAAATATACACTTATCAGAATAGTTATATTAAACTTTAGTCTATTTCAGTTAAAGCCATTTCAGTTATAAAGCTGTCTCATGTAATTTCTCTTTTAATTCTATAATATAACCACTAGGTGGAGTTCTAAGCCTATTTTCTGTATTCTCGTTGTTTTAACGTATGAAGAAGACTTGTACATGTTGTTGAGAACGCAGTAAAGTGTGACGCATATTTCGTTCTGTGAGTTTTATGAGTACTCCGAGTCTTTATTAAAACCAACACATGAAACATATGTCTAAAGAAAGTAGGGATGGGCTGATCGATCCGAACGTATCAAAACGTCCGAGAATGATGATCAAATTTCAAAATGCTTTGAAATCACACTCTTATTTTTATTGTAAACCTGTGATAAAACATATATGCTTGTGTTTTACATTTTTAAGAAAACAAAAAAAATGGCAGCAAACAACCACTTTTATAATTATTGTTTTGCGATCTTTGCGATTGATTTTCTTTCTGATTAATTTTCTGATAAATCTACCATTTGTTGTTGAAATGACGTAGTTCCAACGGGAGTGCGAAGTGGAGGGCGGGTCCACCTTCTTCATGTAGCCAATCAGATGAGCTAATCGCTAACTCTCGATTTACTCTTATCTGATTGGTTTAAAAACACGCCAGTCACCAGAACACATCTTTAACATAATTTGGCTCAGACCCGTTCTCGTTGCTGCAATGGTACTTTTAATAATGCACACATGCATGTTAAATAAATAAATGAATAAATAAACCATGATTACTTAAGGTTACAAATACACACACACACACACTCCATCATTGCAATCTTGACATCGCAGCCTGTTCATTATATCCGCAATAAAATATAATAATAAAATAGTAAAACTAACATATAAAAATTACTCTTTTTAAATTAGGGCTGGGCGATAAAACGATCTCGATATGGCATCGCGATAATATTTATTTAGACTACGATGATAAACTTTTGACATGTTTACTCGATATGGATAGACCTAACAGCCTATTACAAAGCAGAAATAAACGGACAACAGCCAGTCAGAACGCAGATTTTGGCTTGTGCGTCTAAGTACACGCCCATTTGCTAGCAGAGCACTGTTTGAGCTACCGGCAGTGAAGAAAGTGAGTGTAAAGAAAAATGAGTGGAAACGACGAACTCGAACTATCTTCCAAAGCTGAGGAAATTGTTGACAAAAAAGGTAACAAGACGTCAATTATATGGAAGTGGTTTGGATATCTGAAAAGCGACGACGCGCAAATAAAGACGGTCTGCGAAATATGCCGTCGGTCGGTGATAACCAAGACGGAAACACAAGTAAAACCTTTTCGGTCACCTGAAAAGGTACCATCCCAGCGACCACACCGAGAGTATGAAAATGCGGGCCCATGTTAATGTTACTCCGTCCAAAAGTTTTGCAGACTAGTCTTTCTGGCAAAAACCTATAATAGGGTAATTAGGGTTACATGAGCACTACCTAAAAGGTGTAGCATAGTGACTGGTTTACAATGTTTACATTTTGCACTTTTTACTCAGATTGCTACCTCTAAAACATTTGAGATATTTAAAACCAGTACACAATTAATATTTTATTTATCTGACAGTTAAGTACTTAAATCTGCCAGGGACTTTGTGGTTCACTTGTTTACATTTGTTGTCTTGGTTGTACCTCTGCAAACATTTTGAAATGTTTGCTGCCCTGCCAAAGAAATTTGATGTGATAGTACTGTAGTCACAGCTTTTAGTTTGATATTTGTGACCGATCACGGAAAGTAGGGACACAAGTCGGTTTTGGGGCATTTTGAGTTATTCACAGATTCTGAAAGTGTAGTCTCCAAGCTTTCCAACGATTTGTAACACATGGAAATCTGACAATATTTGGAGAAGTTGTGGCCATTTGAAGGTAGGCACTCAAAAAAGCTAAAAGGGGAGAAAACGGCCTCAAAAGATTGTGCAGTTCTCACCTCTCTCTGCTGCTGGGAGTGACAATAGGGCTCATTTACATCTCATTTAGATAAGCCATACCCTCTGTAAAGCTCCCCCCTGTAAACATGGACTAAACATGAGATAACGTGTACGTGTTCTTAGAATGAACAAAAACCGACAAACTTTGATGTTTATGGAAACTCACCCCATAAGAAACAGAAAAGTATTCTTGCAGATCTCGTTGCCTCCAATGAAATAAGTCGTTCGGGCACACTTTCTCTTTGTCGGGTCTTCTTTGTGGATGTAACCATCTCCGAAGTTTGCACTGTGCGTCTGTTTGCCTCTAAATGTCCAATAATTCGCATGACGCCAGTCCGATACATTCTTCCTCGTCTTCATCTTCGCTCAGTTGTAGATTAGGGATATTATTCAGTCTTATCATGCCACTTTCATCGCCGCTCAGATCGTCTTCAGAATCAGTGAACGCTTGTTCATAAGCATCCGGCTTGTCGAAGAAGTACTTCAAAACATTTTCGTTGTAACGGCCACGGTTCAGCTCGTCTCGCGACATTCTTTGCGGCGTCCATCTTCATTGAATTTTGATATCAGATAGAGCCGGCTAGAGCGCTGCATAATAAGTAGCCACGCTGTTAGGGGCGGGGGCAAAAGCGCGCGGCTATTCAGTACGGAAATACACACAGACAATGACACGCCCCTACTGCATGCTAGAATCTCCGAAAAACAAGCCGATTTCAACCTCAAAATGTACACTTTTAAATATACCAATACTGTTATCTCAAACATGGAGAGGCTTCTTCATGATCTCAACTAACAGATTCTGCAAAAAAGCGGAAATCACCAATTTTGGAAAAAAACACTTGTTTCTCATTTTGCTCACAAGTTGTGCTGCCGACTTGTGTCACTGGTTTCCGTGACGGGTCACATTTTATAATCAGTTACAAGGCAAGCTAACTTGCATTGTTTTGTCAAGGCAGATAAAGCATGTTTGCTAAAAGTAAAATGTTAACATTTAGATTTAAAGTTTATCAATATTCTTTTATAACAAAATATATTCTCAACCAATCCATGTTTGCACAGTTAAATGTTTGCATTGTTATTTATTTATGTTAATAAACTATTTAGTTCAACTATTGAACCTTCTGGTTTCTTCAGGCATCATTATCAGTATACTTTTCAAACGGGCAGCATTATTAAATTATATATCGTAACAAATATCGATATCGATCAATATGGAAAAAAATATCGTGATAATATATTTTGCCATATCGCCCAGCCCTAGTTTAAATAGTCAGTAGTACAATTCAGTATCATTCACAGTAAGCACCGCTCCACTGTGATGTTTCCAAGCATATTTTTAGCATGTAAAGCGGATGATTTTCTACGTCGGTATTGGAGCGTGAGTAAAGTACAAAGCCTATAATAAAGAATAGTTTAGCATCCAAATACATCGCAAATGTAAAAACATTTTGATTGTAAAGAGAGCGTTTTTTTTATTCGTGTTCTGTTCTGAATATCATTCAATTTCAAGGATTTGTTGTGGAATGTTTTGAGAGTATCATCAAATAAGAATAATTCTCTCGTTTAGTGATTCCCTAGTTATTTTTTTTATAATTATAATCAGGTAAGGCAAGTAATATTCTCTGTGTCTTTATATAAATAAACCAAAACAAAAAAGTTTGAGCACCGCTGCTTTATGGCATGTTTTGGATTGTGGTCAGCACAGAAAACAGCGCACGATTCTTAAATGGTTTGAAAGTTATATTGAAATGCTTACAAAGGAATGGATAAGAGGAATCGACATTTTTATTTAAAAACAAGTCATCTGAAACCTGACATCAAGTAAGGTGAGGAACAACGAATTTCACACACTTGGAAAATGCTTTTTATTTGAATGAGTGAATGTGGCTCTTAAAAGAGCCATTGTTGCTGCCCTTAAAAGGACATTTGTTGCTTCATCTTCTGAGTTCCACCTGCAGAGCTTCTCGGAGGTTGCTCGGCAGAAGCTGGTTTCCCTCTGGTCTCAGGTGGACTCCGTCTCTGCACAGATGGAACAAGCCGATGTTTCTGTGGTGAATGCAGCGAAGAAGCCAGACATGGCACCGTTGATCCACCGCCGGCTTCGTTCAATGCCATAGCCAGTCCTGCCAGTCTGTCCTCTCCAATTTAGACGGGGTAAAATGCCAGAAAACACCAGCCTGGTTCTGGGAAACATTTGTAAGACTTCGGTCAGGTCACTCTTTATTTCCCGAAGAAAATCGAGGCGGTTGCGGCCCACCCGACACAAACTGTTCCCTCCCAGGTGAATAATGAGAATATCTGGAGCTGTAGCTTTGGCCCTGAGAGAGCGCAGAGCTGGAAACAGCTGCTCCCAGAGTCTGCCTCCTCTGCCGTCCCAGGTGATCTCACACTGAAGACCGAGGTTTCCGTCCAGGCGCTGCTCACAGAAGCGAGTATGCAGTGTGCGGATGATGGAACTGCCGACGATCCAAACACGTGAAGCCATCTCAAAGACGAGTGAGGGAATGTGATTTACAACCGGTATTTATGAGTGTTGCACATTTGGTTCCTAAAGGTGTTACAGGCCCCACCCATTTCCAGATTCAATAATCGGCTCGTTCTTACATAGTAGAGCACGTTCAGCACATGCGCAGTCTTCAAAAACGGTGCTTTATTTATTTATGTACCATACAAAAACGGTACATAAATAACATTTGTATGTGTTCTAAACAAAAGACACAGGTTGTACTGAATGTCAGCTTGTTTATTTGGCTCAAGATAAGGATTTATTAAGTCCACATGTCATGCAAACAAGAAATGCTTCTAACTAGGTCGAGAGCTGTCGTTGCGAATGTTCGTTGGAGCTCTACAGCACACATCTTCTTCTCGACAGTCAAAGCGAGGTTACGTTATTGCCCATCGTGCACAGCAACCCTAAAGGCATGGGGGTGGCGGTGCCACCGGCTTGGGCCCGTCATCGCTGCTCGCAGCTTTAATACAAATTATTCTCGATCGGGTTGGTGCCAATCGAGAAGTGTTAAATAAATACGAACGTGTATGCCTACAGAGAACGTCAACTTATGGTAGAGCTTTTATCTAATATCAATAACGCTGTCATAGATGGTAGAAAATAACTAATTGTGTTTATGACTGATTTGTGTTAAAAGGGGTGGGGGGAGGGTTGTTTTGGCTTGTTTATTTTATTGATCTGTTTTTTTTCATAAAGTAGATTTTTGTAGTTGGTTTATAATCAGTGGAGAATAAACCTAAATTGAAAAAGATTTTCAAATATGGCTAGTAAAAGACTACGTTCAGATGATGAATTACATGATTGTCAAACAGACTTTGAACAAAATCCTTCTGCAAGAACTAGATACGATCATTTGTCAAATATTGAACAGCTACAAATCATAATTGATCATCAGATGGATTTTTAGGCCTCACCTATTTGGATTTAAATGCTTGATTAGAGACTATTATTCAAACGCAGAGAAGATGTGTCAATTATTCTAATAACGACAAAGACTGTGAAAGGTCAAATAAACCACTAGAGTCATCATCACACAGTGATGCACACACAATGCATAATCTAACCGCTGCAGAGACACAAATATCAGATCCCTCGCACTCTAATGTCTGCAAAAGATTAGAAGCGATGATAAAAATGCACGATGATGATGATAATAATGTGGATGATCTGTTTGTTGATGCAGTACAGACTGGTGGTGTAAGCAATATTTCTACAGACTCAAGCGCACCCCATGTGAGTTTAAGTCAGAACGATGTTGAAGCATTGGTTAGAAACGGTGGTGTTGTAGACGAATACACAATTGTACCAAGACCGCGTTTCAATGGTATAGAGATACATAGAGCTCTAAATCTAAGGGAATTATCCTCTACAGTTTTTTCTGCATGCAGTACATCTGTGCACAGAGTGTTGTCGGAGATGGTGTCATTTTCCAGACAGATGAGTGGTGAGGACAGTTTTATCAATACGTATATTACTGAGAGGACCCAGTCTGAAATCTGATGTAAACTGTGTATTATCACCTAGTAATGACTACAACGAAAACATTTTTGTAGAACAATTTGAAAAAATTATGCAGAGTAATACGAAAGTGATGTCCCACGACAGTTTGCAATTACACATATCCATAGCCAGAAGTAAGAACGGTGGTTCTCGTAGGAAGATGGTTGATATAGCACATGATGAAGTAATTAGAAGAAAATTAATGCATATATTCTGTCCTGTCAATATGTCAAACAATCTGTGCTTTTCAATATGCCTAGCATATTTTCTTGACCCGCAGATTTCACATGACAACTTAGAAAAATATGGTAAAACAATTCAGATTGCTGCCGGTTTCACACCTCAGGACAAAATAGGGCTAGGGGACATTGCAAAATTGTAACGTGCATTAGACATAAAAATTGTTGTCTTTCACAGGTCAAGTGATGGAAAGTTAGAAAAATATAAAACGTCTGATGAACCACACCCCAAAACAGCATATCTTTACATTCAAAAAGTTCCAAAAAACATTCGTGATTCTCATTATTACATGATAAAGAACCTGAAAGCATTTATAGGGTCGGCATATGTGTGCGATTTCTGTTACACAGGGAATACTAGCAGACAGAATCATGACTGTAAATATGTGTTCTCTGTTTGCAATGATAGTGAGTGCTACAAGCAGCCTAAAAACACAATACACTGTCTGGACTGCTTGTTCTATTGCAGATCTAGCTACTGTTTTAATGCCCATAAAATAGTAGCCCCTACAGATGATGATTGTGGTAGATCTCCTTGCGATACTACAAAATATTGTCGTAAATGCGGTAAACGCTACCACACTGCAGCCAATAACCCCAAACCTCATAACTGTCCAAATGATAAGTGTTTACATTGCGGGGGTGATGTAAGCTGCGGAGGTCAACACGAGTGTTTCATACAGCCTACCCCTCCCAAGGAATATACAGACTGCTACATTATGATTTTGAAACACGTTGTGATAATGGAAAGCATGTTGCTAATTATGTTTGTGCCATGACTTTTGATGGTGATACATTTGAATTTGGAGGTGATGGTTGTGTGAAACAACTCGTTTGTAGGTTTAGACAACTAAGATACAAAAATTACACATGGATCGCACACAATGCAAGCGGATTCGACAACTTTTTAATTCTGGAGTATTTTTGCAATGCAGGACTCCAACTTAACATAGTAATGCAACGATGTAGAACCATTTTCATGTATGAGGAGTGTTTTAGGCAACGTTTTATTGATTCTTACTCCTACTTATTCCTCCACATGGCTCTGTCTAAGAAGTCTTCTGCTTTAAATTTGCAAAATAAAGAAAAAGGATTCTTTCCTCACTATTTCAACAGACAGGAAAATCAGACTTATATAGGTCCATACCCTGCGAAAAACTACTACGGGTACAACACCATGACAGACAGTACCAGGGCAATTTGATCGGTGGTATGCAACAGTCGATGGTAAAGTCTTTGATTTCAGAAAAGAGATTGGCATCTATTGCATGAATGACGTCGTTTTATTACGTGAAACATGTATTCAATTTAGAGAAGAATTCCTGCTTTGCACACAGGTAGATCCTTTCAGCTGCGTGACTCTTGCTAGTTGCTGAATGGGGACTTTAAAGACACAATTTCTCTCTAGAAATACACTGGCTCTGATGAATAATAATGCATACGTCAATCAGTATAAGACATTCTCTAACATCTCTATTGAATGGCTTGAGTATGTGAAAAAAACGTAGACATCCACCATGCCCTAAATCATGGTGAAGTGAAATTTAGAGGCTACTTTGTTGATGGATATTACGAAAAAGATGGTGTACGAAGAGCTCTAGAATTTGCCGGGTGTTTTCACCATGGTCACGGGTGTTGTTACAGACCTGACTATGCAAATCCCCTGTCAAAAATTCCTTTTGGAGTGCTCAGACGGATGTTTAATGAAAAGCTTGATGTTTTGCAGAACGCATACTGTTTAGACGTTGAGGTGATGTATGAGTGTGTTTGGAAGAATCTTAAGCAAACTGACTCTCATGTAATTGCGTTTATGGCCACTTATTTGGCACCTGAGAGACTGAAACCGCGTGATGCACTCTTTGGGGGGTCGTACAAATGCTTACAAGTTGTACCACAAAACTGCAGAAAATGAAAAGATCAGATATGTTGATTTCACGAGTCTTTATCCTTACTGTCAGGCTCGAAAAAGTTACCCTGTTGGACATCCTGAAATAATCTTCAAGGATTGTGAACCCTTTGAAAATTATTACGGACTTATTAAGGCCAAACTGCTTCACCCTGTCCTCCCTTACAGATGCGCTGGGAAACTCATATTTCCTCTATGCAGATCATGCGCTGAGAAACAAATCAATGTTACATCTTATACGCATACAGATGACGAGAGGTCTGTCTCAGGCTGCTGGGTGAGCATTGAATTGTTAAAGGAGATTGAGAAGGGGTATCTTGTAATGGAAGTCTCAGAAGTGTGGCACTTTGCAGAGAAATCGGAAACTCTGTTTTCCGATTATGTACAAGAGATTGTTGTATAGCGACACAGACAGCGTTATCTTTATATCTAGAGATGGTGATTGGGAACCACCTCTGGGGCCTTATTTAGGAGATCTGAATGATGAAATAGGCAATGATGATTACATCACAGAATTTTGCTCAGGAGGGCCTAAAACATACGGATATTGCACTGCGAAAGGTAAAGTGTGTATGAAAGCAAAGGGTATAACTTTGAATGCTGAAAATTCCATGGCCATTAGATTAGACACTTTGACCGGTCTTGTTGACAGTTATGTAAAATTGCATGACACCAGACACATACTAGCCTAAACAGACAACATCGTGAGGAATAAAAAGAACTTCACTTTGCAAAACAAGTCAGTTGTTAAAAAGTTTCAAGTGGTGTGTACTAAAAGGCAGCTATTCCCTGATTATACAACACTACCATATGGCTACTAATAATTTTTTCAACCACCGCAGTGTGCAGGAGGTTGATGGTTTTGATTTTAGGCGTCAACATACTTTTTCATGTGTAATAAGTGGACCTTCAAATTCTGGAAAGTCTTATTTTGTAAAAATGTTGTTGGAAAATGCTGTAAATATGATTTCTAAAAAGATTGAAAACATTGTGTATATTTATGATTGCTGGCAACCACTGTATGATGAACTGTACAAAACATTAAATTTGTGGAAGGAATACCGCAATCTCTAAATGATGATGTTTTATTACCTGTCAATAAAACTAATCTGTTGATTATTGATGAACATAGAAATACGTTCACCATGGTCGATAATGATGCTTTTACAGGTCATACGATAAAAACCCTTTTGCATTTAAGCATTACGATCTGGAGTTTCTAGCTGTTTATGTGGATGGTCAGCAACACCCCACCAAACCATTACAACCTGACTTTGGAGCAGGCACCGCCGTGTGAGAATTTTACCAGCTTGCACTTTCGTCTGGAAGACATCTAAAAAACCAAGTGTTTTGGTAATCGACAGAGAAGATTTTCTGCAGGGTTATACCCTTTATGGTTTTAACCTCACTCCAGACGAAGATTACGGCCAACACATCTCGCTTGTTAAGTCTTGGAATATCAGACTAGAAGTGCGGTTCAGACAACCGCTTCCAAGAACCATTAATCTGATTGAACATCATTGAAATTTCTAACCGAAGGCAGATGCTTGTTGACAACTATTAACTGAAAACATGAACACCATACAACTTACAGCGGCTATGGAGAGAATCACACAAAACACGCATTTTCTTGGTGTACTATTGTGTGATCATTTACCGAAGGATCCGTTAAGAACACTACCCACGTCTGCCATAATCAACACACATCCTTCACAACTCCTCGGCGAACACTGGCTGGCTATTTACATAAATAAGGATGGTTCAGCATTTTTCTTTGACAGTTTCGGTAATAGTCCTGATTTTATTCGTTTTCCTGTATCAATCATTGACTTTCTAAAAAGGAATTCAACACGCATTCAATATTCAGCTAAACAAGTTCAGCATGTCTGTCACATGTGGTCATCATTGTGTTTTTTTCCTATATCATATGATTCGAGGTCGTGATTATGATGATGTTATGATGCTTTATAGTGATGATTTAATTAAAAATGATGAATTTGTATCGCGTTTTTTGAAAAAACTAAGGATATCTCATTGTAATAGTACTGCATTTAAGTGTATTCAATGTGTGCAAATGGGTGAAACTTTTATGTTAAATACATGATTGTAAAATGGATGTTTCTAATAAATAAATAAAAAGAGCTCAATGCTAAATGTACCAGTGTCAATGTATTGAATATCACATGATTCATTTGTACAAAAATATTAACATCAAAATTATACAAGATCAAAATGACAACCATAAGTTTTGATCAAGAGTCGGTGATTTAAACGCTGATGCCTCTGAATCCTTAGAAGAAGGTGTACTTAAATACATTCTTTGTACCATAGAGGATGATGTAGATGGTTTGGTTTTAAATTAACTTATTACATGTCTAACCGTATGGTTTGGCACTGTTGAATAGGGGATGTTTAAAGTAGCAATGGCCTGCAAAAACTCAGTCCATCCATGAGGTCTACGGTCACCCCTAATATTATGTGGGGCTGTAACACTCTTCACAAGATCCAGCATGTGTTATCCCTATATAGTAATACCTTTAAATACAAACTCCCCCTAATCATTCCAAGATTAAACTTCTTTGGCTTTAGACATTTTATCCATCATGTATCTTGCATTTTTCACACTTTTCAATGGTACATTTTTCAACACATCAGCAACAACATCATTGACCCCCATCTTCAACAGAGTTAACAGATGGCTCTTTGCAAGATGCATCGGGTCCTGGTAATGCAAGCGTTAAGGTGTTACTGTCCCGATCACCCTGTTTAACTACTGTTAAAAGTCTTCGTAAAACTGCGGTGTAAAGTTTGGCCTTCTCATGAGTATCCAAATTGTCTTTATACAAAATATTTCTTATAGCAACATCCAGATCGTCTTTCATGGTTTGTTGAATAGATTCTCGGATATTGGACATCTTAAGTTTATCTATTTGATTTTAAGGAACTAAAAACAGCTTCTCAGCATACTCCATCTTCAACCTTGTTTAGACGTTATCAGACTGGATATAAACTGTGTATTAAACTGATATAAACTGCTATGCTCAAGAGCGGAAGAAGAAATCCTCCGTTCTGGTTGATCATGTGTTTTTTTCTGGATACACCAATCTTTTTATTGGCTATGTATTTCATTCCAGTCCTTCTCCTCTTCAACCGGCAGTGTTGCTGGGTTGTTAGCTGGATTGTGCCATAGAGAATATTAAGCGCAACCTCACACAATGTTAAAATGAGCTCATCAGATGCTGATTGCATAATAAGATGCCCTTGCATAGGGGTTTCTTTAAATAACATTTTTAACAGGGGGGAGGTTTTTAGATAGTCTAGCAGACATTTTACCAAACTCACTGTCTTCTTTTTTTAATGTAAACTACTGGTTGGTTTGAAAGTAACTCCGTTCTGAGATGAAAATGTTTAGGGGTTTTTGCTTTATAGTCTATCATGAGGTATCCAAAAGGCTGGTTGGTAGCATCTTGATAGCATTCCATAAAATATTTTGTATTTGTACATATATGTACATTTGTTTTCCCAACACATTTATCTGATTGTTATCAGATAAACAATATTAAATAATTTGTATTCAAACTGATGGTTCTGCTGGATTTACCTTGGGGAAAAAAATTCTGCACAATATAAATAGCGCTGAGGTTTCTATGATACCCAGTATGATAGATTTGGGGAGAGTGCCTAAGAATATGTTTTCCTAGTTTGATACACGTCCTCCAGCTGGTATGGAGAAATTTTTCAGGCAGACCCTATTAATGGGGTATTTGGCCGTGGTTGAGAGTAGTGCTTGAGCATGTCCCAGTCTCACTCCTGGTGATACTGATACTTTTTTGACATACAGGGATGCTGACAAAATATTTAGTTTGTATGCTATAGCATCACTCCTCATTAGACAAAATCCTCTTTGCCTCTTGTCAGATGGATTTTAATATCCACCCCATTAAGCATGAAATTTTCTTATAAGAAAACATCACTGTGTATGGGTGATAAAAGCTTGACTACTGCACTTTCTTTGTTAAAGGCAGCCCTCTTTGTCAGACATTTGTTAGCCCCTGCCGGATCACCTACATCCATATGGCCTGCAGAATCTTTGTAAAATAAACCTGCTGAGAAAACACTTTCCAGGATGTCTTTAAATGACATTCTATAATGCAGGGGTCGGGAACCTTTTTACCAAGAAGAGCCAAACAAACAAAAAAATTTAGAGAAATTTTTCAAAAGAGCCACGGCAAAGTTTACACTTGTGTATTAGAAATATTTGCCAATTTTTATTTAATAATAAAAATAATAGGTGGCAATAACGCTGTTTTTTTCACTCATTGACACCCAAGCTAAGGCTACTTCATACTATCATACTTTCTAGCACTCCTAAGACACCACAAAAATTGAGAAACGGGCATCATAAACAAGTGATTAACAAGAAGTGCATTGCACCCTACTTACATTAATGAGATTTCTGTTGCTGCATCATTTTGCTGAGTGCTTTGTAGTTGGGGTCGTAACTAGTGAGATTCAGCTTCATGCAGGCATTAAGGCTTTCATCTGTTAACCTTGAACGCAGGTTGGTTTTGATGTTGTTCAGATGTGAGAAGGACTGCTCACATGTGTACGTTGAGCCAAACATTGTCAGGACAGCAACACTGACGCTACGCATTGTGCTGAAAGTGGCTGGAAGTTCGTTCCAGGTTTTCAGGATGAGATTGTCTTCACGTTGGAGTTTTCTCATATCTGCCCACTTATGTTGCTTTGCCAGTTCTGCCCGCTGACGAGCGAGGCTTTCCAGTTCGGAATTCAAAGTGAAAAATTTTGACACCCGTCACCTTCAGTTCAGCAGCTTCCAGCTCAAAATCTCCGATGGAGATTCCAGGGAAGACACTCAGGTTTTGTGTATCCACGGTGCACACATGTGGATGAGTTATCACTTTGAACAAATCGGCATGTCTGCGGAAGTCCACAAAGCGTGATTTGAATGACATCAGTAAATCAGGCGTAAAGGCTGCGAGCTTACGGAGGTCAAAATGATGAGCGGTGTCCCTCGCTAAGTATTCCTCTCTGTATGCCTGCAATGTTTCGAAGTGCAGGAGACGGCCACTTTCTATGTTCCTGATAAACAGCTCCAGCTTTGTTTCAAATGCAAACACTGCCTGTTGCAGGGACAAGATTGTGTTTCCAATGCCTTGCATTTTCACATTGAGGTGGTTCATATGACATGTAATATCCACCAGGTAGTGAAACTTCAGGAGCCACTCAATGTCATTGAGCTCGGGATGAACATTTCCTTTCATTTCCAGAAATGCCCTCACTTCATTTAAACAGGCAGCAAAACGGGCGAGTGCTTTTCCCCTGGATAACCAACGCACATTGCTGTGCAGTAGCAGCCCTGGATAATTACTCGCCACTTCATCCAACAGGGCCTTAAACTGGCGATCATTTAAAGCTCGGGCCACAATGAAGTTCACAATGCGAACGACCAATGACATCACTTCGCGAAGTTCCTCTCCACACGACTGAGCACACAGTGTCTCTTGATGCACAATGCAATGAAAGTTTAAGATGGGCCGCTTCTCTTGCTCACACAGAAGGGCAACGAATCCTTTGTTTCCCTAACATACTGGGTGCTCCATCAGTACACACAGACATAAGCTTATTCAGTGGGAGCGTTTTCTCTGCAGCAAAGTCCATCAGAGATTTTAACACATCCTCGCCTCTTGTTGTATCTTTGATCGGCAAAACAACGAGACTCTCTTCACACATTGTATCACCCGTCACATACCGCCCGATTATGCTTAGCTGTGCTATATTGCTCACATCGGTAGACTCATCCAAGGAAAGAGAAAAGTAACTACCTGAACTGATGTTGTTGATTTGCATCTCCTCTATCTGGCGTGCCATCACAGTGCACGATCATGAACAGTTCTTGCAGAGAAAGGCATGTCTTCGATTTTTTGGATAATTTTATCCTTGATTGGGAGGTCGTTAAACAGTTCTTTTGCAACACTGAGCATGCAACCCTTAATGTAGTCTCCATCTGTAAATGGTTTCCCACTCCGCACAATCTCCAGAGCACCAGCAAAGCTCGCAGAATTCAGATTCCCGCCTTTATTAGTCCATGATAGCAGCTGCTGCTGTCTGGTTTCCATTCTCCGCTGAAGCTCAGCGCAAGCTTTTCTCCTGCATTCTCCATTGGGATGTTTTGCGGCGAATGCTGCATGGTGCGTCTCAAAATGTCTCTTAATATTTGACTTTTTGAGCGACGCAATACGTTCATTGCAAATGAGACACACTGCGGACCCCAACTTCTCCACAAATGCAAATTGATCCGTCCATTCAGGCCGAAATGAACGGTAATCGTCGTCTTTTTTTCTTTTCGCCATTTTCCTCTCGTTGATGATGATGATTTGTAATTCAGCCAGCTAGGTAGTTGTTTAACTTGATCTTGACTTGACGCAGGCCTAACCGTCGGCCAATAAAAATTCAGCACTCTGAAAGGTAGGCTAGCTACAGGCCAAATGCCGCTGTCAATCATATTAAGCTGCGAGTCTCTTACCTAAATATTTTGAACATATTTAATTTAATTTTACACATTCATAATTATACATTAATCAGAAATGCTAATAGTTTCCCAATAATTTTATCATCATGTTCGAGGGTGTATTTTCAGTCGACATTTGAAAATTGGAGAGCCATATAAAATCCGGAAAAGAGCCATATATGGCTCGCGAGCCATAGGTTCCCGACCACTGCTATAATGCATCGATAAGGGTACGTGTTTGTACTCTGTGAAATTAACCTATCACCAAGTGATACATCAACCTGTGAAAAAATAGTGTTTCTTGGATAATTGACCAGTCCAACAGGAGTCCCATCTTGGATTTGTGATTTTAACACACATGTAAAGTAGTGTATTATTCAAATCTATATAATCTTCACCATTCCCTGCTATGAAAACTCCAATGGAGCACTGTTCGATATTGCAGATAGAGGAGGGATTTCAATGTATGTATTTTTTTCAATAGCCGTCTGAGTCATCGGTACTGTAAACAGATCCAGTTCGGATTTAATACACTCTTCAGACATGGTATGTAGCAGAGCCATGGTTTAGAATATATTTTTTACAGATGAGACGTGCTTGACAGATCGTTTTCGTTTTCATTGCCTAACTGCCGTTTTCTTAGGGGTGTTCCTGGTTTTCTTTACCACTTGACCACTCCTCCCCCTCCTCACTCCAGGTGGTTTAGACCTCCGTTTACTTAACATAACCATTAAACCCGACCCATCTTGAGATTTATTGTTATTAAAAGAATTTGTTATGGCATTGGTGACAACGTTGTGTCTATGTTTTTAGCAGCATTTTTAAGGTGTGGTCTGGCTATGCTGAAACCTCTTTTTAACAACGGAAGAGCCATTCGAAACAACCCCTTCAAAAGACCTCCGAGCCCTGCCCCATACATAACACCTCTGCCAGCATACCCCGGCATTCCTCCACCTGCTTGATTTTTATAATAGTTTACATAGTGAGTAGGATCCATTGGGTACGGGTTATAATACACCATTTTTAAAGGATCGGTTGTTTCACAGGTCTGAAGTGTAGTTTAATGACAACTTTACCGTAAGAAAATGGCACTTCCCTGTTTCTATCGTCTTTGAGTTCAATACAAGTCTCTCCAATAGAATTTTTATTCACTGACACGTAGTGCACTCTGTCATATGCAGCACTGACCATTTAACGATCTGATCCAGTTATATGTACACATCTCAAAAGCGGAACGTGTGCATCCACCACAGATTGATATTCGATAACATCTGTGTACAGGTACATGGTGTAAAACCCGCTTGGTGTGGTGCGTACACGTAGAATTGATTTTGTTGCGTTCATTTCCAGTATGCTCATTTGCAGCTTCCAATGGTTTCTTCGGTATTACACCCAAAATATTGGCTAGTTTACAGTGGAATGTTAAAGATCTTTCTGGTGCTGCTGTCATGTACACTTTGTTTTTCACATGATCATATTGAGACGTACATGTTGAGGTAGCAAAGCATTTATCTCCCTAATTACAAACAAAACTTTGTCATAATATCCGCTTTTCAGATTCATGTTCTCAAAATATATTTTTCTGTGGTTTCTAACCTCTCTCAAGTGGAATTTCGCATCATCAGTAATAGTGTACCATGATCTAGGGTATTCAATTTCAGCCAGACCCACCTCCCACATGCCTTTTAAATTTATATGTCAGGCTAATCTTGTTCTGTAATTTGAAATTTAGTTTTCGGGGTAAAGAGCTAATGAAGCATTGCATGGCAATGTGACATAAAACCCTGCTTCATCCATGACCGTTTACTGCAGAAATGAACTCTGGGGACAAATGTATATTTTTATATGCTTTAAGAGCTCTGTAGATCTACAACATCTTTTTCATTAACCCAGCTGTCAAACTTCGGAGGCCATCCCACCCACCATACGAGCACCATGGTTCTTTTACCGTGCTTCTTCTTGTCTAATATCTTTTCCACTTTAAAAGCTTTGTCCTTGTCCACAATAATTTTTTGTAGCTCCTCTTCATAAAATGATCCATCGATAACGTCACCATCATAATCAGATAGTTTGTAGACTGGTGGTTGACGTGGAATACATTCGGTTATAGTGAAGAACTCATCTGTGTAGTTTTGTTCATACCCCTTGGTAAAAGGCCCCCCTCATCTTTGATATTCTAACCACGTCGACGATTTTGTATTTAAATACAGGTGTCTTACACACCATACCACACAAATTGTCATAGATGACCAGTTCATTTTCTTTGTTGACATCTACAGGCCTGATTTTAATACTTCTGTGATAACTACTGTTGTATCCTTGAATAATGTCTTGTAAAACACTGATGTAGCGTTTAGAGTTTATAGCTGTTAAATACCGCCACATCCGTCCTTTTAATGTCTTATTAAAGCATTCAATAACGCTTGCCTTCAATTCACTCCCCGTGCTGAAATGGTAAATACTGTGCTTTTTAGTTAGTTGTTGGAAATGCTTGTTAAAAAAATCCTTCCCCTTGTCAGTCTGAATTTTCTGAGGGTCTCTACCCTCTTGTTGTATTGAATTAAATGCATTGGCCACCGCCATTCCAGTCTTGTTTTTTATACAACGTACCCATGCATATTTGCTAAACACGTCTATACATGTAAGCAGAAACTTTGTATTGTCATTTTCCATAGAATATATTGACATATCTACCAGGTCCATTTGAAACCGTGTATCAATACCATAAACAATGACCCTATTCCTTTTAAAATGATGGTGTAGTGGTCTGTGGAGTGTATAAGCATCTTGACTGGCTAGCCAGTCTGAAACTCTTTATCACTTTGCAAATCACCACTTTCCTCTAATACACCACGTTTTAATCTGTTCACATCCCCTAAAGAGCCTGGGTTTGATGCCGTGTAGTACACCTTATGCAATTGCTCGGTCATGTTATCAGATCAGACACCATGTAGATAATGAAACAATGATTCTATAATTTTAAATCAGGGTTAATCACACAAAACAAGGCATGCTTAAATAGTTAAAATATAAACACCAACATCAACCAATGTCGAGATATTGTAGGAAATTAACACATGAATCAGCATTTTTGTCAATCAGGTAATTAACCAGAGTATCAACATTTTCAAAGACATACCTATCACTCTGATCATTTCTTGACAATAACATCACACACGTATCCAATTTTGCAATTTTACAGACATTATCATGTTCAAACAATTAATTTAGAATGTTTTTAAGCAACACACAGGGCGAATCATTCTGGCAGGCATAGAGTTGTATCATTTCAATCCAGTTGTTTGATAGACCTCTGACTATGTCCATGTGCTTTTTTAGACAAATCAGCCTTTTGTTCATATAGGGTTCATTTACAATCTTGTTTTGTCCAGAACGCTCGTCATTAATGATCTTATACAGCATATTGGTTATTTCACATTGAAGTCGATGTCTCATAATAAATTTAATCAGGTCAGCAGCAGTTACCCATGTCAGCGTCAAAATTTGGAACCAGCCGAACAGCCTTTCCACCTGTCCACAGCGTCATAGACAGCCTGTTCACAGCTATCATTCACCAGCTCTTCACGGATTTCAAGCAGTATCTGTAGAATGTGCGTCTCCTCTCTTAGTTCACACAACATGCCTTCGACAACTCCATTGATTCTCTGAGGATGCGGTGTCAACCCAAATGGTTTTAAAGCCTGGCCGATGACTTGATTTAACACAGGTTTAAATAGTTTACAGGAAATTTCTTCAAAATGTTTGTAAAATAAATACTTGTCAGGATCAAACCAACACGTGTGCTGGATCTGACTGGGGTGATCCACTTCACAACCGTAGCACAACTCTTTTAACTTTATGTTGAGGAGATAATCCAGAATGACCACTATGACTGCTTTTATGAAATTGAACCCCTTTACACCAATAATGCCATCCGTGTCATCATCTCCCTTAAGAGTTGCAGCATCTGGAAGCGGGCATCCTGATCCATGAGATGAAAGGAAAGTCAGATTGCTGTAGCCAAGCTCCATGCAAAACTTGTCGAGCCAATGGCCGATGTCAGAATTCCCTACAGGGGGGTCACCCCTTGCTGAAGTAGCCGTGTCAGCGGGTGATGCGACGGACCCAGGAAGGTCTGTAGTAAAGTCTTGAGACAAGTTGGTTTGAATGTTGGTTTGAAATGTGGTCAGTCATCACCAGCTTTTAAGGTTTATAGAAGGTGGGCGGTGTTACACGGCAACTCCTGTGAACTCTCCCACACGTTTTGTGTTCAAACAGCCTGACCTTAATTTTATTGTATCAGTCATATGAATCACACCATTTAAACAGTTTGTCTATCTTTGAAAATATCTTTCCACTGAAACAAAAACTTAATGTGGAAACATTCATTGTGCTCTGTGTCTGGGGAAGGACACACTCTGTCACTGAGACCCAGTTTGTCCTCACTGGTAAGTATGTAGATATGGTCATCCACCCTCTTGATAGTGTAGTTACCAAACACACGGTCTCTTGGAATTGGTGATGTTGAACCAAACCCCTCTGCAACGAATAATGTGTCATCTCCAGAATCATTCAGGTCCCTCCAAACATGATTGTAAAATACATCCCAGTCCTTTTCTGTGAAATACAAACAACGGTCTTCATCCGCTGTAGCCCCCATGTTGAATAACTTAACAGAACGAGATGTTCTGTCAAAGTCGTACACACACAACTGTGCATTGTCTAGATAAAATTTGTATTTCAGATTTTCTAACGGTTCATGGAGAGACTTGCATGGACCACGACACCTCCTCGGAGCCCAACATAACTTAGCAATCGTTTCTACATAATTTACCAATGTGTTTTTAGGACTTTAGGATGTATGTGTCAACCAATAGACTAACTGCCCATTAGCAATTGATTGTATAGCTGTATGTGTCCACCAACAGACTAACTGCCCATTAGCAATTGATTGTGTAGCTGTATGTGTCCACCAACAGACTATCTGCCCATTTCCAATTGATTGTATAGCTGTATATGTCAGAAATAAACCTTGGGTAATTTGTCAGTTTTACACTAAGCTAAAATGCTATTTCTAGCCATTTTACATGCACATGTTACCAGGCACGATCATATTTTTTTATCAAGAAAATTCATTCAATTTTTTATTGTTTTCCTAAATCCTTAAAACAAGATCAATTTGATTGATCTTGTTTTAGAAACAACACTGCATAAGATATTTAGGTTTTTCAGAGAATGTATTTTTAACATGTGTATATTGTCTTACTGTACTGGCAGAGTTTTTATAGTCAAAACAAGTGAAAAAATTCTACCAGTGCTGAAGAAGTAATCCAAAGTATTTAGAATAAGTTACTCTGGAAAAAAGATATCCATAAGTAATTTGATCTAGTCACTGTGGGTGTGCTGTCCAAAATTGAAGTCAGGTGACAGTGAATTGCATCAATTTGCTCCTGGTCTTGGTGGAACGCTTGGAAAAAGTGTAAAGCCACTTTGATTTCTGTTGACCACTGATGATGTGTGTGCAGAGAAAATAGAGAATGACATTGAAAACATTTCCATGTATGTCTCTGTAAATCATTTATTTACTAGACAAGCTTTGAAATGCAGTAAAAAAAGAAAATAAATTAAACAAAATGTCAAATGTAAAACGCATTCTTGATGTACGTATGTACCTGAATGTTGCTATCTGTTCCTCTTGTTACCACAATGAAGTCCACCAGCATCTGGTTGGATGACATTCGGTTCCATGACATGTTTGCGACAAGTCGCGAGTTAGTCCTGGAAAACCTCTGTAAAGAGGTCATAGTGTCCCTTCAATCAGTCATCTTAGCTCCTCTGTCCAGTGAGCAAACCTTTTCCCATGCTTTTCAAAAGAAAGATTTGTTATTAATTTGTTGGCCCCCAATTGGACAAGACTTGTTACTGACAATCAACAACAGGCTGGTTACAGCATTAGTATTCAATTAGTATAGTTAGAATTCAATGACCAGCAATAAAGCACAACAACTTTAGAGCAACCTTCTAAGAAAGAAAATAGAAAAGTTCACCTGAGTGAAACTGATTGGAGTGTTCAACTGTAGTCAAGTCAAGTGGTTTTTATTGTCGTTCAACCATATACAGTTAGTACAGTAAACAGCGAAACGAGACATCATTCCTCCAGGACCATGGTGCTACATAAAACAACATAGGACAAACACAGAACCACATGAGACTACACAGACTAAATAAAATTTCTACATAAAGTGCACGTGAAAATGTGTGCAAAAAGTCCGGAGAAGCTGTTACACAGTCTGGCCATGAGGGCCCGAATGCTTTGGTACCTCTTGCCAGATGGCAGGAGGGTGAAGAGTTTGTGTGAGGGGTGTGTGGGGTCATCCACAATGCTGGTTGCTTTGCAGATGCAGTGTTTTATGTAAATGTCTTTGATGGAAGAAAGAGAGACGCCTATGATCTTCTCAACTGTTCTCGGGGCATAGGCATACTATAGAGGGCATACTTAAAAACAGAGTTAAGATACATTTTCAAGACAAAAAAATTAAGAATATCAAAACTGTTTTAATATATCTTACCATGAGATTGAAAACTCCACAATCATTGCCGTCAGCCTGTTGAGGAAGGACCTAAGATCAGATAAAAAGATAAGAACAGAAATAAGAATTAACACATAGAGCTGAAAAATATGTACAGTAGTATTGTAATTGTATGTCACCCCAATATACAATCCTGTGACTTCTGTCCACTGTCCAAGGTCGAGACAATGTGCAATACTCCTAAGACTTGGGTAAAAGACACAAATTAACATAAAAATATTTTTTTTAATCAAATTAAATATGTGAAGGAGTGGGACAAAGCGAGTAGAGAGAGAGCTAGGGGGCAGAGGGGGGTAGATAGTAGGTCTATATAATGTATATCGAGTTCATAAAACTAATTATTGACGGTCAGGTTAATGTTGCTAACCTTAAATAACCACCTCTACAGGCTAAGTTTAGCATGACAACATCAACCTGATGTTGATATTTATGTTCTGTTATGCCAAGTCTACAGGTGGTTAGCTATGTTTTAGCCAGACAGAACATCAACCTGACCGTCAATAAGTACTTTTAATAACTGTCGATATAAATTATATAGACCTAACATTAACTTAGCTAACACTGCATTGGAGAGCAAACACATGGTGCAATAACTTAAAATGTTGACATCACAATACATATTGAAATGAATTGATATTGCCCCTTAGCTATCGTTTCTTTAAATAATCCAAAGTTACACAATTGCTGAACAACAATAACTTTTATTTTTAGCAGATGATTTACCATACCTCTTTTTTTGTCGCTTCTAATCTTGGTCTGCTATTAGGTCTGCTCTGCTGGCTCGTACCTCTAACTGTACAGCCTCCCATTATAGGACGCATCAGGAACAGCAGGGGCATAAATCTGCCTGGTCAGTATATCTGCCTGTGCTCCAGGTCTGCAGCCTCCCCCTACTCTGTCTACAGGCAAGGCTTCAGGGCCAGATGGTTTTGCAGCTGAATTTTTTAGATCTTATGCTACATAACTTGTTTTAAGTTTATACGGAATCATTAAAGAATGGAAAGCTTCTGCCAACCATTACACAAGTCCGGATCGGTCTGATTCTTTAAAAGGACAAAGATCCATGCAAGTGTAAGAGATACCGTCCAATTTCCCTAATCCAGCTAGATTTTAAAAATATTGTCAAAAATTCTGGCTAACTGATGAAATAAAGTTATGACATCTCTTGTACATAAAGATCAGGTGGGGTTTATTCGGGGCCACAGCTCGTCTGATAACATTAGGCATTTCATCGATATTATGCGGTCAGTGGCGAATGATCAGACTCTGGTCGTTGCCATCTCACTTGACTCCAAAAAGTTGTTTGATATGGTAGAATGGGATTATCGTTTTAAGATTTTTTAAATATACGGGTTCGGGAATTCCTTTAGTGGATGGATTAAATTACTTTATTGACACCCGGTAGCGGCAGTACAAACAAATGGATTAATTTCAGATTATTTTACTCTGGATAGGGTTGCCTTCATTCCCCATTATTGTTCTGTCTTGCCATGAAACCATGATGGAAGATGATTTTCCAGGAGTGGTGGTGGGAGGTGTGGCGCTTAAGCTTTTGCTTTACGCAGATCATATTTTATTATTCATCTCTGACCCCATTAGATCTATGCTTTGCCTCCATAGAATTATTCATTCCTTTTCTAAGTTCTCAGGATACAGAGTCAAATGGTCTAAATCCGAAGCTTTGGTTCTGACAGCGCACTGCCCAGTAACGGCTTTCCAGCTGCCTTCCAGTGGCCCAAACTGGGCATTAAGTATTTGGACATTTTACTACCAGCAAATCAGTGTTATTTAGTTAGAGTTAATTTCGACTCCTTATTAAAAAGGTTTTTGAATGATGTGACAGGTGAGCTTCATTACATTTATCTATGATTGGGAAGGTTAATGTTTTTAAAATAAATTGTATTCCAAAATGTAACTACCTGTTACAATCTCTCCCTGCATAGCGAAGTCCATTACTTGGAATGTTAAGCATCCTAGATTACATTTGTATAAGTTACAACCCAAGATTTTGTTTTATTATTATGCATTCGGTCTCAGACATTTGGCTCATTGGTCACATCCACCTGAAACAGCCCCTCCCTGGTTTTGTATTGAACAAGAATTTCTTGCCCCTATTGTGCCATTGCAAAGCCTTTACATCAAAATAATCTGAGAAGTTAAGTTCCACACCATTATCTCGCATTTGCACTCGGTATGGACAAAAGTTTCCAGAGTGTTTAATTCAGACTTTTATTTAAAGATTGCCTCATGCATATGGCTGAACCCTAAATGATGTATTAATAAGTCCCCTTTCTGTTGGTCAGAGTTGATTGTGAGGGGGGTTACTACACTCATACCTGTATGAGAGTGGAGTGTTGAGATCTTTGATCCATGAATATTTGATTCAACATTTTGGGATTCCCAGATCTCAGTGCTATAGGTATTTACAGCATCGCCACCTGCTCTATTGTTTTTGGGAGTAGCCCCTTCCCCACTAAAGTGGCAGATACTCTGGGATAGGTGATTACTGATTTTGGAAAAGGTCATGAGGCATCAGTGTATTACTCCCTGCTAATTCACAGTCTGGGGGAAAGATTTAAATTTGGTATTGGAGGGAGTGTGGGATAGGATTAAAAAAAAATTAAAGTCTGCATCTAGAGATGCAAGGGTTCGCCTCTGATTTGAGATATGTGTGTGGGTGTGGGTGTGTGTATTATTATATGTGACCACAGGAGTGTTTGTTGGGGGTCAGGGTGGGGTTGGTGATTGGGGAGAGATATTAGTTGGGGTTAAATGTTGATTTGATTTTTATGTTGTGTTTTTCTCTATTGTGTATTTTTTAATAAATAAAAAATGTTAATTGGAAAAAAAATTCTTCATCAGCCAACTAACAAAGGACAATGCATCTATATTAACTTCTGCAGTTAAACCAGGATGAACTTCAAATATATTGGTAATTAATCTTACAGTTCTTCCAAAATCTTTGTTTAAACACTTACTTAGTTCAATAATTTTAAACCATGACGTGCACGGCACATAAATAAGTACCGGTAATATTGGCATTATATTCTTGCTGTTAGGGGAACTGGCCCTCACAGTGACCCTGGTTTCTGCCAAGGTTATTTTTCTCCATTAACCATCATCTTATGGAGTTTTGTGCTCCTTGCCACAGTCACCTTCGGCTTGCTCACTGGGTATCTGGAATTATTATTTAATTATTTTATACACACTTCATAATCTAATTTAATCAAACTACACAATGATAACTTTATAGATATTATGGTTTAATTTTCTGTTAATGCATGATTTTCTATAAAGCTGCTTTGAAACAATGTGTGTTGTGAAAGGTCCTATACAAATAATATTATAATATTATATGATAACAAAATATGGCATCTTTGATTGCATAATAGAGGTTACAACTGCAAAGAGAATGAACGAGTGAAGATGATGTGCTGTGAAATGTGTCCGTACTTGATAGTGACACCCAGTGTTCAACATTTACATTTTTTCAAATATATAATATATAATTTCTCAGTGGACCGCAACAGTGCACCACTTTTTCAGAAGTCTGGGTTCTGGAAGAATTTGGCCCATTCATTTCTTCCATAGACCTTTAAGAAAATCCTCCTTTAAAGAGTTGTAAAGCAGGAACCAAACCAAACCAACCAGCTCTGAAATTAATCACAACATCACAGACTTTGTTTTAAGGTAAAAAAGTTATTTGAAAATCGAACAAAAATGCAAAGGTACAAGTCCTAGTACTTACTGTCTTTCATGAGGGTACAGACTACAATCCCATGAAGCATTGCAAACAAAGAAATCAAAAGCAAAACCATGGAAATATACTGTATAAAATGTCTTGGTTACTGTCGAAACCTCCGTTCCCTGATGGAGGGAACGAGACGTTGTGTCGATGTAGTGACACTAGGGCTCTATCTTTGAGAAATGGCCAATGAGAATTGGCAAACAGAATTTGCATGCCCCTCCCCCGGACATACAGGTATAAAAGGAGGGAAGCGTGCGTCTGTCCAGACAGGTTTTGAGCTGAGGAGCCGAGAGTATGGTCCCGACACATTCAGCGGCTTAGTACAGTGTTGTGGCAAGAAGGACACAACGTCTTGTTCCCTCCAATAGGGAACAGAGGTTACGAAAGTAACCGAGACATTCCCCTTCTGTCACTCACTCAATGTAGTGTCGATGTAGTGACACTAGGGGTCCCTATCTAAAAACGCCACACCACTGAATGTGTTATGTGGACTGCTGATGCAGGTGCAAGCAAGTTGCTGCATGCAAAATTAGCAGGTGCATCAGACTGCACGTAACCTTCCCCAGCACACCTATAGATGTCATATAGTTACCCACATCCCTGAGGGAGGGAAGTGACATAACTAGCCTGGGAGCAGGCCAGCCGCTGCCTTTTCTCTCTCTCTATGTTTTTTCTCGATAGATGCGGCTGGGGCAATCTAACACTATAAAATGCATCGAGGAAAGCATTATTTTCCAAACCTATTTTTCAGGGGGAAAAGACCCAGCGGACATGGAAGCCATACATGGAAGTGGCACGGTGGTTGGACCTGCCTCGACAGGAAGGAGCTCTACAAACACCGCTACAGAGAGAGCTCTGCCCAAGGGAGACACAGGGGGAGCGACAGGGGGACTGTACCGCGGAAAATACATCATAGGGGATATTGGAATAATCAGACCTTCACTTCATACAAACATTAACTCCTCCTGCAAACCCCCTCCTCCCCCCTCCTGCTACAGAACCTGCACTCAAGATCTGTGAAGACGATGTGTGCCGTGTCTTTCAGAAGCAAAGGTCAAAGAAGGCTTCAGGCCCAGATGGCGTCTCACCAGCGTGCCTTCGTTCCTGTGCTTACCAACTGGCCCCCATCTTCACTCAGATCTTCAGTAGATCACTGGAGCAGTGTGAAGTCCCATGCTGCTTCAAACACTCAATTATTATCCCTGTCCCTAAGAAACCAAAAATCACAGGACTTAATGACTACAGACCTGTCGCCCTGACCTCTGTGTTTATGAAGTCATTTGAGAGACTGGTGTTGGCCCACCTGAAGGACATCACTGGACCCTTTCTAGATCCCCTTCAAACAGGTCTGTGGATGATGCTGTCAACATGGGATTGCATCATGTCCTGCAACATCTGGACAGACCAGGGACAGACGCAAGGATCCAGCTCGCATATAGAAAGGAGGTTGAACGGCTGGCTGTCTGGTGCAGTCAAAACAACCTGTGGAGTTGATTGTGGACTTTAGGAGAAACACTCCAACATTGTCCCCCCTCACCATTCTAAACAGCACTGTGGCAGTAGTGGAGTCATTCAGGTTCCTGGGCACTACCATCTCACAGGACCTGGGAGACACACATTGACTCCATTATGAAAAAAGCCCAGCAGAGGTTGTACTTCCTTCGCCAGCTGAGGAAGTTCAACCTGCCACATGCGCTGCTGATAATATTCTACACAGCAGTCATTGAGTCTGTCCTCTGCACTTCAATAAAAAATATGTACAGACATCAGAAGACTACAGAAGACAGTTGAGAGGATTATTGGTTGCCCCCTGCCCCCCCCTTTCAAGAACTATACACTTCCAGAGTGAGGAAAAAAGCTGGTAAAATCACTCTGGACCCCACTCACCCTGCCCACTACCTTTTTGAACTGTTGCCTTCTGGCTGAGACAGCGTCTCCTTTCCGCTGTCCACCAAAACAGACAAAGAGCTGCTTGGAGTGTCTAAAGCTCTGCGTGTGATCCAAAAAGGTGTGCAAAGCATGCACTGGACACAGCAATGCTAAGGCTGGTCTGCCTCCTCCTGGGGCAGTGCTAGCAGGTTCACTACCTGATCCCTGAACGGGGTCGTTGGAACCTTGGGCACTTAGCCCGGTTGGGGTCTCGGAATGACACGAGAGTCTGCCAGACCAGGCAAATGTTGCTGAGAGTGCTTGCAGGTCACCAACACTCTTCATGGAAGTGAGCACGATCAGCAGGGCCGTCTTCAAGGAGAGGACCTTTAGTTTGACTGAATCTAGCAGCTCAAACAGAAATCCCATGAGGGGAACAGGCTTGACCTAGGAAGGTTCAGCCTCCGGGCACCTCTAAGGAACCTGATGATCAAGTTGTGCTTCCGACTGATCCGGTCTGTTCAGATAACCTCTGTTCCCTGATGGAGGGAACGAGACATTGTGTTCCTCCTGCCACAACACTGAAATACCCGCCAAATGAGTGGTTGCAAGCCGTCTCCATTTGTACCCGTATAATCGGGGGAGTGGCATGAAATTTCCACTCACCAATTCTCATTAGCTTTTTCTCAAATGGCAGAGGTGTTTGGAGCTCCCACGTTCAACCCGTAGTGGCATTACTTCGACACAATGTCTCCATCAAGGGAACGGAGGTTCCCTATCAAAAAGCTACACTTTGATGCTGCGCTGATTTAGCACTTTGGGAACAACTTTAGGTGTGACCAGCTGTGAATATGTGTGCAACACATCAATGAAATTGACTAGAATTTATAGCCTCTGCTGATGACATCATTGGATGAACCAGTAGCAGCGCTATAAATAGATGCGTCACAGGTGCATCATCAGATCTTTTGTCTTCAGATCACTCTGTGTGTTTTGTACTTCTTGAGCCTGTCAGAAACTTTCTACTTTCCTCTGTTAGGAGTTAGATTTTGTTAGGCAGTGTGCAGAAACCTTTCTCTTTTCTCTAAAAAGAATGACTGAAAGACAAAGCAAGAGGTGTGTGTTCCCTTGTAAGGCTGAGAGGTACACACACCAGTTTTGTTTTGTGTGTTTGGAGGAAGAGCATGCTGCTCTTGCGTTGGGGTGGGTGCGAGCATTGCGATCTGTTCTCAGTCAAAATGCTTTGCACTCGTCTTGCTTACTTCCGAGAGTCAGAGCCTACAGGCTCTCGTATGGATCTGGCTGAGGAGCGAGAGACGGTCCCTATCGCTCGCTCTCTCCCCAGATCCAGCTGGTCCTTCCTGTGATCCTGAAGTGCGCTCCGGCGCCTTCGGTTCATGAGGGGGACCGTGAATCTCTTGAGTCTGCCGACTTCGAGTTACCCACCTCAGAGCATTCCGTGCATAATAATAAATAATCTGAGGAATTACTCGAGGTGATTACTCGTGCGGTGGCCAGGCTTCATTTAGACTGGCCACATGAACAAGAGACCCCCAAATGCTCCAAGTTGGAGGACAGATTTCTGTCTGGTGGCCAAGGGAAGGGAATGTCTCATCAGTCCCTTCATTTCTTTGATGACCTCCATGACGAGCTCTCTCACCTTATACTTCCCATGTCTTCGTGCCCTCAACGTTGATATATTTGACTATCGCGGGTGCTGAGGCACGGGAGTATTCGGTGATGCCGCCGGTTGAAGAGACACTTGCGGGTTATCTCTCGCCTGGCTCGGCATCATCGTTAAACAGACCCACTCTCCCCACAAAGCCTTGCAGGACCACCTCCATGCTTGTGGGGAAGGCTTATCAGGCAGCAGTTCAGGCTGGTGCTGCCCTACACACTATGGCAGTGTTACAGGTGTACCAGGCTGATCTGTTGAAGGACCTGAGTGCGGGCACCACGGTCGACGAGGAGGCTTTCTCCAAGATTCGTCTAGCCATGGATCTGTCTCTTCATGCGACCAAGCAGACGGTCCGCACCATTGGCCGTTCTATGTCTGCTTTAGTCAGCATGGAGAGACACTTATGTCTCAACCTGTCGGGCATCAGAGACCAGGACAAAGTTTTCTTACTCGATGCCCCGGTTTCGCTTTCTGGCTTATTTGGTGATGCAATGAATGTAGTTATCACCAGGTTCCAGGAGGCAAAAAGTCACGAGGAAGCCTTCGGGCAATTCCTTCCTCGCTGCACTCAGGGGGAGGGGAAAAACAAAGTGTGGCGAGTCGTGCTCCTCCTCTTAGAGTTGCTCTGGGGAGTCGCCCTCAGCAACCCCCAAAGCAAGACCATTTCTAAGAGGAAAAAATCCTGACGGTCTTGCGCCCAGGCTTGTGGGGGTAGCTCCCCTCGGGACGGGGCATGTGTATCATCCACTTCTACCTCTGGTGTTTCGGGAGTTAGAGGCTTTCAGCGAAATGTTGGGTGTACCGTTGCTTCCTGCATTAGTTCAGGACACGGAACACTCGACAGAGAACCTGCGTGGAACCAGCGTGGAAACTTCTGCCAGGTATTTCTATGTGGGTCCTAAGAACAGTAGAAAAAAGCTAGGAGTCCCCTACAACAGGTGTTCAGATGCCTCGTAGTAACTACGGATGCCTCCCAGTTGGGCTGGGGCGCTGTGTGCACGAGCATGCAGCCGTTGGCTCCTGGATGTGCCTCGGCTGGGTTGGCACATAAACTGTGCTGGCTGCATTTCTTGCCCTGCACAGATTTCTGCCATTGATCACGCAAGACGCCAGCATGTGTTGATTCGCTTAGACAACACAGCGACACTAGCGTATATAAATCGGCGTTTGCTCTCGTCACATGTCGCAACTCGCCCGCCATCTCCTCCTTTGGAGTAGATGAGTGGCGGCTGAGGTACGCCACTCATATCCCGGGCACCCTAAACACCACAGCGGACATGCTGTCATATCAGGTAATGCTCAGCAGAGAGTGGAGGCTCCACCGTCAGGTGGTCTAGCTGATTTGGGCTCAGTAGGGCAGAGCACAGGTAGATCTGGTTGCCTCCCAAGATTCCACCCACTGCCTGCTCTGGTACTCTCTAACAGAAGCCCCACTCGGCACAGATGCACTGGCACACAGCTAGCACACATTAATTTTCTCTAGTGAGCCTACATGCACAAGTCCTGTGCTTGGTGACAGGAGCTTCCAGTCTACAACAATACAAACAATACCAAAAACAGCAGCAAGACATAGGTAATTAAAAACAAAAAAGAACACAATATAAATAATTATACATATACGTATACACTCACCTTCATACATACCCACATACACACACACGTAGTGCAAATCTAAAACAATCTGTATATAAAGAACAAAAAACTGTATATTATGTACAGGTCAAGGTCAAGGTAACTTTATTTGTCCCGAGGGGCAATTTAGATTACAGTCAGCAGTAACAAATATATTAATCAAACAACAACAATAAACACAACCACAGAAGAACATAATTTATATTTGAATTTACCGGGTATTGTTAACAATGGTGATAACAGTCGAAATAAATGACCTTTTTAATCTGTTTGTTCTGCATCGCGGCAGACTATATCTGCGCCCGGATGGCAGCAGCATAAATTCATCCAATTATAAAAAACATTCAGTTCATTAGAAAAGTCCAGATCGGTTTTTCCATTCTGAGTAATGGAAAGCTTTTTGGACTGCAATCCCATTATGGTTTTCACGCCATCCCAAGCAGGATGTGAATTTCCAGTACGCAGCAAGTTTTCTACTTTGTCTTTATATACGCGCTTGGCAAGCTTGAGTTCCCTCTTCAACTGTTTAGATAATAAATACCCTGTGCTGTATCATATCCCCCTGATTAAAACTAATGTTCCTCTGATTAATTATGCTTTTTACTGATTTAGAGACCCAGGGTTTATTATTTGGATAAATGAGAATGGATTTTTGGGAGATGATCATTTCCTCACAAAAGGATATATAGGCAGACACAGTTTCTGTCAGTTCATCTAAATCCGGACAAGCATTTTTAAACACATCCCAATCAGTGACAGTAAAACAGTCCTGAAGACAATGAACAGAGTTTTCTGTCCATACCGGAACAAATCTTCGTTCCGCTTTGTGCCTCTTCAGGACCGATTTGTAAGTCGGAACTAAATAAACAACATTATGGTCAGATGTTCCAAGAGGGGCTCTAGAAAGAGATTTATAAGCCCCCTTAACCGTCCCAAAACAAAGATCCAGGCACTTTAAGTGACGAGTCGGACAAGTAACATACTGATAAAAATTACAGAGAGACTTCCCTGGTTTACAGAGATTGAAATCACCCATAATTAGGATCGGTGCGTCCGGCGCAATCCCCTGTAGCCGCTGCACAGATCTGGTCATGGCTTGAGTGGCCCTATCAACGTTAGCCTTCGGGTGAATATAAACAAGAGTCACAAATAATTGGGGGAATTCCCTTGGCAGATAAAAGGGACGTAAAGGTACAGAGAGGAGTTCAATGTCCGGCGTACACAGTGACTCTCTGACGACTACTGTACTGCACCAGTTATTGTTTACGTACAGACACAATCTCCTGCCAAGTGACTTACCGGTCACTGCAGGATCTCTGTCCAAGCGATAGGGAACTCCGAAGCCATCGATCTCCAGATCGGACTTTAAGTCGTGTTCCTTAAGCCATGTCTCTGTGAAGGCGAGAAGACAGGCACTGCTATACTCCGCCAGGAACTTAACGTTTGCCTGAAGCTCGTCAACTTTATTCCGGAGTGACTGGACATTAGCGAGGATGACTGTGGGAAGGGGAATCCGCCTATGTCCCTGTCTCCTGAGCCTCTGGAGTACACCGCCGTGTCTCCCTCTTTTCCTTGCTGTTGGCCTCGTCCGATGCGCCCTGTTCCTCTTCACTGCTGCATAAGGGTCCGGCAACCGGAGAATCTCTGCGGGGATAACTGCGGAAGAGTCCACGGTGCCTACGCTGGTGCTGTGCAAAAACAGAAGGAATTCCCGACTATACTGAAGAGGTTCTCCAAACACGAGAAGTCCGCATAAAAAATGAGATAACAACGTCAACAGAAAAAAAAGGCCGGTCAAATTCAGGTGAATCATGT